>NC_081523.1:935740-1073240 GCF_030273125.1 Centropristis striata
TTAATGTGTTTTAGTCTTTTTGGTCACTTAATGTCTTTTTTTTTGTAATTTTGTGTTTCTTTTAGTCATTTTGTGTCTTTATTGGTCATTTTGTGTCTTTTTTTGGCCATTTTGTGTCTTTTTTTAGTCATTTTGTGTCTTTTTTTTGGTCATTTTGTTTCTTTTTTGGGTCATTTTGTGTCTTTTTTGGTCATTTTGTGTCTTTTTTTGGTCATTTTGTTTCCTTTTTTTTGGTCATTTTGTGTCTTTTTTTGGTCATTTTGTGTCTTTTTGTGGTCATTTTGTTTCTTTTTGTATGATCTGAACTGTGTGTGTGAGATTGTGTTCAGTGAGCGGGGGTCGTGGACAACATGCATGTTAAATTGGGTTTCGCGACTCAAAAAGGTTGAGAACTACTGCGTTAAGGTACCATTTGCCCAGTTATATCTTATATATATTATGTGTTGTGTGTCTGTCCTGCAGCGGGTCAGGTGGTGAAGCAGATGAACCAGCGGCTGAACGTCGGCTTCAGCGAGGCCGAAGTTCTCCACATCTTCTGCGACACCTGCGAGGCCGTCGCCCCGCCTCCACCAATGCAAGACGCCCCGTCATCCACCGAGACCTCAAGGTGAGAGATCCTTTAATTTATACATCCATCCCTCATCCATCCATCCCTCCCTCCCTCCCTCCCTCCCTCCCTCCCTCCCTCCCTCCCTCCATCCATCCCTCCCTCCCTCCATCCATCCATCCATCCATCCATCCATCCATCCATCCATCCATCCCTCCATCCATCCCTCCCTCCATCCATCCATCCCTCCATCCCTCTCCTCTGCTCCTGTTCTATCAATCAAACACCTCCATCCACTTGTTAGATCTCTCTGAGGATTATTTATGTATTTTATAGGTACAAAAGAGCTGGAAAATAACAGACATATTGGGATCTGTTGCCTTATGTATTGTTTTTCTTCAACTGTTTCAATAATATATGCAAGAACGCTGCACTGCTGAGTCGCGCTCTCTCTCTCGCACTCTCTCTCTCTTTCTCTCGTATTGCTCTCTCTCCCGCGCACTTTCTCTCTCTCTTGGTCTCTCTCTCGCATGCTCTCTCTTTCTCTCTCGCTCTCTTGCGTGCTCTCTCGCTCGCTCTTCGCTCTCTCTCTTGCTCTCTCTCATGCTCTCTCTCGCGCTCTCTCTCTCTCTCTCTCGCATGCTCTCTCTTTCTCTCTCGCTCTCTTGCGTGCTCTCTCGCTCGCTCTTCTTCGCTCTCTTGTGCTCTCTCTCGCGCTCTCTCTCGATCTCTCTCTCTCGCTCTCTCTCATGCTCTCTCTCGCGCTCTCTCTCTAGTGCTCTCTCTCTCTCTCTCTCGCATGCTCTCTCTTTCTCTCTCGCTCTCTTGCGTGCTCTCTCGCTCGCTCTTCCCTCTCTTGTGCTCTCTCTCGCGCTCTCTCTCGCTCTCTCTCTCTCGCTCTCTCTCATGCTCTCTCTCGCGCTCTCTCTCTAGTGCTCTCTCTCTCTCGTGCTCTCTCTCTCGCATGCTCTCCCGCGTGCTCTCCCGCGTGCTCTCTCTCTCTCTCTCTCTCTCTTGGTCTCTCTCTCGCGCTCTCTCTCTCTTGCATGCTCTCTCCCTCTCTCGCATGCTCTCTCTTTCTCGCTCTCTCTTTCTCTCTCGCTCTCTTGCGTGCTCTCTCGATCGCTCTTCGCTCTCTTGCTCACTCTTCGCTCTCTCGCGCTCTCTCTCTCTCTCTCTCATGCTCTCTCTCTAGTGCTCTCTCTCTCTCGCATGCTCTCTCTCTCTCTCTCGCAAGCTCTCTCTCACTCGCTCTCTCGCATGCTCTCCCGCGCTCTCTCTCTCTCTCTCTCTCTCTCGCTCTCTCTTTCTCTCTCGCTCTCTCTCTTGCTCGCTCTCTCGCGCTTTTTCTCTCTCTCTCTCTCTCTCGCTCTCTCTTTCTCGCTCTCTCTCTTGCTCGCTCTCTCGCGCTTTTTCTCTCTCTGTCTCTCTCGCTCTCTCTCTATGCAAGAATGCTGCACCGCTGGGAGTTAAATTGTGCTTACACTTCCAAAAAAAAACCCCCATCAGTTGGTCACAGGCAGCCATGTTTTTTCTGTTTACGTTTGGCGTCGTGCACTGGAACCCTTTGAGGTCAGAAGTTGGACATTTCAACTGGGAAATTCCAACCTCCAACTCTGACTGGAAGGCAGCATTACTTCTATAACCTTTGTCAAAAGTCACCAGTAATCACGAGTGCCTAAAATTCCCTTGAAGAACAAACTGAAACCCAACCTGCTGGCCTACTTTTGTTTCCTCTGGCAGAAAACTAAACATGCAAATAGTAATAATATATGGTTGTACATGTTCATTCTGGTGGGGCAGTCTAGTCTGAACAGTCTTGGAAAAAATAATATTCCTTTAAGCAGGAACAGAACCAGTGGAAGAATATCTCTGGAGTTACCACCAGTTGGTATTTACAAACTTCCTCAACAGAACTTAATATTTATATTTATAGACTTGAAACCACAGTCCTGATAAATCCAGCTGAATATTTCGTCCCCTTGTCGTCTTTGAGTTTTTGCCTGCAGTCAGTTTAGTCTTGCTCTCTCTCTCTCTCGCTCTCTCTAGCTGTCTCTCTGTCTCTCTCGCTCCTCTCTCATCCTCTCTCTCGCTCGCTCTCTCTCTCTCTCTCTCTCTCTCTCTCTCTCTCTCTCGCTCTCTCTCGATCTCTCTAGCTGTCTCTCTGTCTCTCTCCGCTCCTCTCTCATCCTCTCTCTCTCTCTCTCGCTCTCTCTTTCTCTCTCTACCTCTCTCTCTCTCCCTCTCTCTCCCTCTCTCTCTCTCTCTTTCCCTCTCTCTCTCTCTCTTTCCCTCTCTCTCTCACTCTCTCCCGCGCTCTCTCTGTCTCGATCTCTCTCTCACTGTCTCGGTCTCTCTCTCTCTCGCTCCTCTCTCATCCTCTCTCTCTCTCTCTCTTTCCCTCTCTCTCTCTCTCTTTCCCTCTCTCTCTCTCTCTCTCTCTCTCTCTCTCTCTCTCTCTCTCTCTCTCTCTCTCTCTCTCCCGCGCTCTCTCTGTCTCGATCTCTCTCTCACTGTCTCGGTCTCTCTCTCTTTCTTGCGATCTCTCTCGCTCTCTCTTGCGCTCTCGCTCGTTCTCTCTCGCTTTCAGGCGCTCTCTCTCTCTCTCTCGCTCTCTCTCTCGCTCGCTCTCTGTCTCACTCTTTCTCTCTCTCTCTCTCTCTTACCTCTCCCGCACTCTCTCTGTCTCTCTCTCGCTGTCTCACTCTCTCTCTTGCAAATCTCTCGCTCTCTCTTGCGCTTTCTCCTCTCTCTCTCTCTCTCTTACTCTCTCTCGCTCTTTCTCTGTCTCGCTCTCTCTCTTGCGCTCTCTCTTGCGCTCTCACTCTCTCGCTCGCTCGTGCTCTCTCTAGCTCTCTCACACTCACTCTCTCTCTCTTGCGCTCTCACTCTCTCGCTCGCTCGTGCTCTCTCTAGCTCTCTCGCTGTCTCTCTCCCTCTCTCTCGCTCTCTAACGTAACAATAAGATGTCTCAATCCTCTCCACGCTGTTTGACAGCGTTTAAAGCTCTTGATAAACTGCTGCTTGTGGTTTTGCCACTTGAACCGTTATTTATTAAAAGCCAGCCGGATGATGTTGATGAACTGAAGTGAGGTAAATGTTCTTGGTCAGCAGAAGCGTGAACCTTCTGGTTTCACTTCACTGCTCGCTCTCCCTCTCTCGCTCCTCTGCTTCCTCTTACGCTCCCCCGCTTCCTTTGCCAGCTTGCTCTCTTATTTCCTCTCCCCCCTCCTTGCTTATTGCTCATCCACCTCCTTTTCCTCTTTCTCCCCCTTGCACCACACTCTGCACAGGCCACAATAATAATAGTAACTTTATTTCTATAGCACCTTTAAAAACAGCAGTTTACAAAGTGATTCAACAGAGAAACGGTTAATCACAAGGAGAATGAAGCCATGAGGCTAAAAACTATTCTTACATTAAAAGAAAAACAATAAGAGACGGAGCAGGAACAATCACAAGACATTCTGACATACACAGAAAATAAAAGGGAAAAAAGTAAAAAGTGAAGAAGCAAAAAGTGAGTGGTGAAATAGATAGCATGACATAAAAGCAAGTTTATAAAAGTGGGTTTTAAGAAGTGATTTAAAGACGTTACTTACTGTCATTTTACGTATATTTTTGGTCCCATTTTATTGGTCAATTTGTGCTTTTTTGGTCGTTTTGTGCTGATTCTCATAATCATAAACATAGTGATGGTGAATTAACCGCCATCGCTTACTGTGCACAGAGTGTCCGGTGCTTGTTTTTAAACAAACAGAGATCGCTAAGTGAACACCTCCTGCAGCAGCAGCACATACACACTGTACTGCTACAGAGCTAACTGTTAGCCTGTTAGCACACACACACTCTACTGCTACAGAGCTAACTGTTAGCCTGTTAGCAAGCACATACACACTGTACTGCTACAGAGCTAACTGTTAGCCTGTTAGCACATACACACTGTACTTCTACAGAGCTAACTGTTAGCCTGTTAGCACATACACACTGTACTGCTACAGAGCTAACTGTTAGCCTGTTAGCACATACACACTGTACTGCTACAGAGCTAACTGTTAGCCTGTTAGCAATTTGCAGACTGGACGCTAAGGGGTTTACATCCCCTCCTGCTCTGCAGCTGGGAGAGACTTCTGCAGGAGGACTGTGCCGATTCGACTCGTTCTTACTCTTCTTAACGAGCCTCTGGCCCCCGCGGCTCGTTAAGAAGAGCCTCCGACCCCCGCGGCTCGTTAAGAAGAGCCTCCGACCCCCGTGGCTCATTAAGAAGAATAAGAACAAGTCTCCAATAACACCAGAAAAAGTAGCTGGATTTGTCTCCAGTTGCTTTTTTGAAAAATAGTCGCTAAGGGGGTCTGAAAAGTTGCTAAATATAGCAACAAAGTCGCTAAGTTGTTAACACTGCTTCACCGGCTTTTACAAATGGCGCGTGTTGTTGTGGCGTCCAGTTCTACGTCACATCCTGCTTAGTGTTCTATCCAATCAGCAACCAGGCTTTTTCCAGGGGAGAATAAAGACCCTGCTCTTCTACAGGGACTAAAGAAGTCCCTCTAGGACGGCTCATATTCAGATTCGGGGCGTTTCAGTGAGGGAGACCGCCTCATTCTGGGTATTGGGCTGTAGTGGAAACAGCCTTAATGACTTTTTCCAGGTCAGAGGGTAACAACATGGGTTTGATTTTGGAGTAAATGGAAAAAACAGGACTGAAAAACTTTTGTGATGTGTGAGTTGAATGTGGCTCCCAGATTTCTGGTGGAGGACAATAGCTGCTACATGTCGAAAATTCCACACTAACTTTCAGCTAACTTGGTTTTCTAGAATAGATTTTCAAATCAAGAGTGGCTGTGAGCCAGATTGCCCCTCATTCTGCTGATGCTCGGAGGCCGGGTAGTAATTTCCCACCCTAGTTGAATTCTCCTCAGTGTCCCATCAGAGCGCCGCTGTCCTCCGTCCAGTTGGACAAGCCTCTAAACAGTGAGGTCCCTTCAGCTCCACAGGCCTGTCCTCTGTTCGCTGTCTGTCTCTATCTGTTCAGCCTACACGGCTTACATAACATCGCAGGGACACAAAAGAGCGTGGAGGCCCAGTCACGCATCGCCAGGGGAAGTGAGAGTGCAAAAAAAAGCCCCTTAACCCCGAGCTGTCAGCAGCAGGGAGACACAGTGCTGCTTTCATTAGCTCACTTCTCCCTCGGAGAGATTGAAATCTTTTTCCTTGATACTCTTTTTGCTCTCTCCTCCTTTTCTCATACAAAAAAAAGGACATAAAATGACCAAAAAAGACGCAAAATTACCAAAAGAGACACAAAATACCAAGGAAATACATAAAATTACCAAAAAAAGGACGTAAAATTACCAAAAAAAAGACAAAAAATTAACAAAAGAGAAACAAAATACCAAGAAAATACATACAATTTCCAAAAAAGGATGTAAATGCCCCAAAAAAGACACGAAATTACCAAAAGAGACACAAAATAGCAAGGAAATACATAAAATTACTAAAAAAAAGATGTAAAATGACGAAAAATGACACAAAATTAACAAAAGAGAGACAAAATACCAAGGAAATACATAAAATTACAAAAAAAAGATGTAAAATGACCAAGAAAAGATGCAAAATTACCAAAGAGACACAAAATACCAAGGAAATACATAAATGGCCAAAAAGACAAAAAATGGCCAAAAAAAGACAAAAAATTACCAAAAGAGACACAAAATACCAAGGAAATACATAAAATGACCAAAAAAAGGACGTAAAATGACCAAAAAAGACGAAAAATTACCAAAAGAGACACAATATACCAAGGAAATACATAAAATTACCAAAAAAAGGACGTAAAATTACCAAAAAAAGACAAAAAATTAACAAGAGAAACAAAATACCAAGAAAATACATAAAATTACCAAAAAAAGATGTAAAATGACCAAGAAAAGATGCAAAATTACCAAAAGAGACACAAAATACCAAGGAAATACATAAAATTACCAAAAAAAGACAAAAAATTAACAAAAGAGAAACAAAATACCAAGAAAATACATACAATTTCCAAAAAAGGATGTAAATGCCCCAAAAAAGACACGAAATTACCAAAAGAGACACAAAATAGCAAGGAAATACATAAAATTACTAAAAAAAAAAGATGTAAAATGACCTAAAAAAGGACACAAAATTACGAAAAGAGACACAACATAACCAAGAAAATACATAAATGACCAAAAAGACAAAAAATGGCCAGAAAAAGACAATTACCAAAATACCAAGGAAATACATGAAATTACCAAAAAAAGGACGTAAAATGACCAAAAAAGACAAAAAATTACCAAAAGAGACACAATATATCAAGGAAATACATAAAATTACTAAAAAAAAAGATGTAAAATGACCAAAAAAAAGACACAAAATGACGAAAAGAGACACAACATAACCAAGAAAATACATAAATGGCCAAAAAGACAAAAAATGGCCAAAAAAAGATAAAAAATTACCAAAATACCAAGGAAATACATACAATTACCAAAAAAAGACGCAAAATTACCAAAAGAGACACAAAATACCAAGGAAATACATAAAATTACCAAAAAAAGGACGTAAAATTACCAAAAAAAGACAAAAAATTAACAAAAGAGAAACAAAATACCAAGAAAATACATACAATTTCCAAAAAAGGATGTAAATGCCCCAAAAAAGACACGAAATTACCAAAAGAGACACAAAATAGCAAGGAAATACATAAAATTACTAAAAAAAAGATGTAAAATGACCTAAAATGACACAAAATTAACAAAAGAGAGACAAAATACCAAGGAAATACATAAAATTACAAAAAAAAGATGTAAAATGACCAAGAAAAGATGCAAAATTACCAAAAGAGACACAAAATACCAAGGAAATACATAAATGGCCAAAAAGACAAAAAATGGCCAAAAAAAGACAAAAAATTACCAAAAGAGACACAAAATACCAAGGAAATACATAAAATGACCAAAAAAAGGACGTAAAATGACCAAAAAAGACGAAAAATTACCAAAAGAGACACAATATACCAAGGAAATACATAAAATTACGAAAAAAAGCACGTAAAATTACCAAAAAAAGACAAAAAATTAACAAGAGAAACAAAATACCAAGAAAATACATACAATTTCCAAAAAAGGATGTAAATGCCCCAAAAAAGACACGAAATTACCAAAAGAGACACAAAATAGCAAGGAAATACATAAAATTACTAAAAAAAAGATGTAAAATGACCAAAAAAAAGACACAAAATTACTAAAAGAGACACAACATAACCAAGAAAATACATAAATGACCAAAAAGACAAAAAATGGCCAAAAAAAAAAAAATAATTACCAAAATACCAAGGAAATACATAAAATTACTAAAAAAAGACGTAAAATGACCAAAAAAGATGAAAAATTACCAAAAGAGACACAATTTACTAAGGAAATACATAATATTACCAAAAAAAGGACGTAAAATGACCAAAAAAGACGAAAAATTACCAAAAGAGACACAACATAACCAAGAAAATACATAAATGACCAAAAAGACAAAAAAAGGCCAAAAAAAGATAAAAAATTACCAAAAAAGACACAAAATACCAAGGAAATACATAAAATTACTAAAAAAGGACATAAAATTACCAAAAATGACACAAAATTAGCAAAAGAGAGCCAAAATACCAAGAAAATACATACAATTTCCAAAAAAGGATGTAAAATGCCCCCAAAAAAGACAAGAAATTACCAAAAAAGACACAAAATTACCAAAATAAGACAAAATGACTAAAAGAGACACAACATAACCAAGAAAATACATAAAATTACCAAAAGAGAGACATTAGATCTACTCTATGTGTAATTAATCTATATAATGTATGAGCTATTTCTGAAATGGATGACAAAAAATATTGAACTTTTTCATGATATTCTAATGTTTTGAGCTGTACCTGCAGTGTGTAAATTGATTTATCGTCCTTTGTTACCAAGAAAATACAAAAAAATGACCAAAAAAAGACACAAAATGTCTTAATGACTAATTGTTTTGAGAAGTTCCTGTTTTATGTTTGAACCCAAATAAAACATCTGATAACGTACCAATAAAAACACGTGTTTCCAGGCCGACTGGTTATTGAAATGTGGCGTCTGTCTAATGAAAGCTCGTCTCACTGTTCCATCGCTGCGTTATTGACTCAGTTTAGGAGGATTTGTGAGGTTTTTACAAGCTACTTTATCCACTAATTGTCTTCCAGCCTCACTGTGATGAAATGAGGCATTAGCTTGGGCTTGGTTGCTTGTTTGTTCATCTGTCTGCCACAAACTATTTGAGAGTCAGAGCTGATGTGATTTGATGGGACGATGCCTCAGTCAGTCTAGTTTCTGTTGGATGAAACAGGAAGCAGCTTGTCTGGAGAGGAGCTGCTTGTTCATTGTGACCAGTCAGTGTTTCCCACAGACCAGGTAGCAATGTGTGGTGCTCCACTGACACCGGTGGGGTGTGGTGGAGTCAGTCATCGGGTGGATGCAGTGGGCGGCGTTCAACACTTTCTGAAGCTGCCACATGAAAAAACCTGTTTCTATTGTTCTTCAGAGTCTCCTGCTGAGACACTATAAAGCTACAGCATTTGGAATTATTCAGTCAGTTCTTTTAAAAGCAAGTTATTTAAGAGAAGACAACAAAAACATTTTGACCAGAACCCTGCCTGGTTTCATTCCTCACCCCAACCAGTTCAATCTTTAGATTCTGTGGATCAGGAATGATTTGCACAAAACAACTTCAATTGGAGGTTTTTATTTCAAATAATTAACTTAAGACCTACCTCAACCAATAACCTGTTCTAACTGTTTGGGTAAAATAAAATAATGTAACAATAAAATATATTAACACAAATATGCATGGCTTGCATGCCCTATCAGAGTGCTCTCTCATAAGGGACCTCCTTGGGTTCGGGCCCATTTATGAAAAGTCTTGCTTGAGAAACAGTATCCTACAGTACAAGACCAAAAAAAAACATAAAAACAATAACACAACCGCAAACAGCCACAGACAAATCAGAATGAAAAGACTTTCCCCTCTTGTTCCTTTTAATTTAAAGTCTAAACTTGTGTGTTTGACCTCAGCTGTTGTTTCAGCAGCTGCCTGTCTTACAGGAGCATTTAGTCTGCTGTCCTCCTCTATTTCTCCCTCAGCACCACTGTTTGATACAACATTCAGATAAATTAACCTTTACCAGCCATGTGACTGTTCAACTTTGTTTCACACTGATACCTCCTCATGCTGCTCCTTGTCCTCTTGACGAGAAAAAAATATTTCAATACTCATCTGGATTAAAGCAGGAAACATTCAGAGAAACTACTGATAACTACAACAATAATAATATTCATAATAACTTAAAAAATGTGGTCTATTCTTTTTGATTTGACTGTGGGCATAGTAGTCTATCTCAAATATTAGGGCTGTAAAGTCCTAAATTCTTTAAATATATCACTTTATTATCATTTTAAACCCTTTTAGGTGAGAAAGTAGCCGTTTAGATCCCCAGTGCCTCGTTCATTTGTCTAAATACCAGCTGTTTACTATTTTGTTCAGACGAATTCGGCGCTACTCAAGCTAGCTGTTGTGAGCAACGCACTTCCGGTTACATTCACAAAAATAAAACGCCCGTTGCCCTTTATAACGATATAATTTGTGCTTTTACTTTGAAAACAGGAAGCGAAGCTACCCTCGATGTAGCTAGCTTGAAGCAGCCGCTTTGACTGCTCTCGTCCCGTTAACGGCATTTGCGGCAGCCATTCAATATGCCTTAAGGTTAATTGTAAAACTTTTATTTACTGGTGTGAATGTGGTGTTTTCGGTGTGTAGGCTAACGTTTAAGACCCCAAAGCAGCGCTGCTCTTCTGTCCAACCACGTTTTTTTAACCTCTTAGATAGGGAAAAAAAACATACCGGCAATCATTTTGTGGCGGTCGGTCTCCATTCTGTGGCGGTGCGCCACAGAATGGTCTATGTATGGGAAACACTGCCAGTTCAACACACAGAACACTGGAATCAAACCAGTAAACAGCAGACGCAACTGGAATTAACTGATATACTCTACTGAGTTTTTCTACATTTAATAACCGTAGATTAAAATGAAGTCAAATCAAATCAAATGGCCTTTATTGTCATTATTTAGGCCAGCTATTTCTTTTTCAAGTAATTTTCTTTATTTTTTAAGTAATTTAGTTTTTTTCTGTCATTTTGTGTAATTTTTTGGGGGTAATTCTGTGTAATTTTTTAATAATAGTGTCTTTTTAAAAAAAAAAAAAAAAGTGTCTTTTTTGTAATTATGTGTCTTTGTCATTTTATTTCTTTAAGTCATTTTGTTCATTTTTTAAGTAATTTCGTTTTTTTTCAGTCATTTTGTGTCTTTTTTTTTTTTTTTAGTAATTTTGTGTCCTTTTGTGTCTTTTTAAAGTAATTTAGGTTTTTTTCTGTCATTTTGTCCTTTTTTTTAAGTAATTTTGTGTCTTTTTTAAAGTAGTTTAGTGTTTTTTCTGTCATTTTCTGTCTTTTTTTTTTTGTCATTTTGTGTCTTTTTATGGCCATTTTGATACTTCCTCCAGATCCCCCCAGGAAATTTGAGTTTTAGACCCCTGATTTAAACCTAAACGGAAATAAAGCCACGGAAATCAGAGGACCAAACCCATCAAGAAACACGAAGACATAACAATAGGCAGAAAGAGCAAACTGCTGCTGCTGTAGAGAGTGAATGAGAGAGTGAGCCAGTTTTATCCTCCGCCTTAATCAGGTCAAACCAAAGACACCTGAGGGAGAACCAAGCACAGGAACAATAAATAACATGCAGATCCACATTAGAGGCAGCAGGGGGAGCAGCAATGGCTGCACCATTATGGCCAAAATAATAATCACCATTATTCATCAGGATTATTCATCATGTTTGGGAAAACATCTGTATTTTTATTGCACTACTTTTAAACAAACAACAGGAACAGTTTTTAGTGTCCTGTACTGCTGTACTGCTGCAGAGCTAACTGTTAGCCTGTTAGCACATACACACTGTACTGCTACAGAGCTAACTGTTAGCCTGTTAGCACATACACACTGTAATGCTACAGAGCTAACTGTTAGCACATACACACTGTACTGCTACAGAGCTAACTGTTAGCCTGTTAGCACACACACACTGTACTGCTACAGAGCTAGCTGTTAGCCTGTTAGCACATACACACTGTACTGCTCCAGAGCTAACTGTTAGCCTGTTAGCACATACACACTGTACTGCTACAGAGCTAACTGTTAGCCTGTTAGCACATACACACTGTACTGCTACAGAGCTAACTGTTAGCCTGTTAGCACATACACACTGTACTGCTACAGAGCTAACTGTTAGCCTGTTAGCACATACACACTGTACTGCTACAGAGCTAACTGTTAGCCTGTTAGCACATACACACTGTACTGCTACAGAGCTAACTGTTAGCCTGTTAGCACATACACACTGTACTGCTACAGAGCTAACTGTTAGCCTGTTAGCACATACACACTGTACTGCTACAGAGCTAACTGTTAGCCTCTTAACAATTAGCAGACTGGACGCTAAGGTGTTAACATCCCCTCCGGCTCTGCAGCTGGGAGAGACTGCTGCAGGAGGACTGTGCCGCTTCGACTCGTTCTTACTCTTCTTAACAAGCCTCCGGCCCCCGTGGCTCGTTAAGAAGAGTAAGAACGAGTCTCCAAAAGTCTCCAATAACACCAGAAAAAGTCTCTGGATTTATTGCCAGTCACTTTTTCGAAAAATAGTCTCTAAGGGGGTCTGAAAAGTTGCTAAATATAGCAACAAAGTTGCTTAGTTGCCAACACTGCTTCACCGGCTTCTACAAATGTTGCGTGTTGTTGTGGCGTCCAGTACTACGTCACATCCTGCTTAGTGTTCTATCCAATCAGCAACCAGGCTGTTTTCAGGGGAGAAAAACGGCCCCTGAAAATGTATTTTCTTGTCTCTTTTGGTCATATTGTGTCTTTTTTTTGTCATTTTATGTATTTTCCTGGTTATGTTGTGTCTCTTTTGGTAATTTTGTGTCTTATTTTGGTCATTTTACATCCTTTTTTGGTAATTTTATGTATTTCCTTGGTAATTTGTGTCTCTTTTGGTGCCTTCCCCGCCCCCTGGTGGTTGGTGGACTACTGGTGTAGAAAGTGCTTCATTAGATCTGCAGGAGAGACGCATTTTAAAATGGAAATATCACCGACCATCAGGTTGATTTAATCGTGGCGGCCAAAATCATGATCCTGAATTTTTAAATTTGATTAATTGTGCAGCCCAGGTCTCAGCCCTAGTTGGTGTTTGCATGTTATTGTTGTTATTATTTCCATTCAAGGTTATGTTTTCTTCATGTTTTAGTTGATTTGTTTGTTTGTTCCTTCACCAGGTGGAAAACATCCTGCTGAACGACCAGGGGAACTATGTGCTGTGTGACTTCGGCAGTTCCACTCACAAGATCTTGCTGCCACATAAAGACGGAGTGACCGCCGTGGAGGACGAGATTAAGAAGTACGTTTATGCATAAAATCACTTTAAAACAGTAGTGGATGAATATATCAACTACTACCTGCTGCACGTCAGTAAAACCGTAAAACCACCAGAGAATAATGGGAACTTTGGGGGAAACCCAGGACTGGTTTTTAAAAGCTCAGGAAGTTTAACCTGCATATGTTGTTTCCATTTCACTCCCTGTTACTGAGATTCTACTGGAATGTCACTAATGCTCCCTATACATCAGAAGACTTTAAAAGATTTGGAAAAGACTCGTGTAAAACTCTGGTGTCCCACCTGCTAAATTACTTTAAAAAGACACAAAAGGACCAAAAAAAGACACAAAATTACTTTAAAAAGACACAAAATGACCAAAAAAAGACACAGAATGACCAACAAAGACACAAAATGACAGAAAAAACTAAATTACTTAAAAAAGAAACAAAATGACCCAAAAAAAGACGCAAAATTACAAAAAAAGATGCAAAATGACCAAAAAAGACACAAAATGACAGAAAGAAAACTAAATTACTTAAAAAAGAAACAAAATGACCAAAAAAAAGACGCAAAATTACAAAAAAGACACACTTGTTTTTTAAAAAAGACACACAATTATTAAAAATAGACACAAAATTACCAAAAAAAGACACAAAATGACAAAAAAATCACAGAATTACCCAAAAAGAAAAAAAATGACCAAAAAAGACACAAAATTACTAAAAAAAAAGACAAAATTACTAAAAAGACACAAAATGACCAAAAAAGATACAAAGTGGCAAAAAGACACAAAATGACAAAAAAAATCACAGAATTACCAAAAAAGACACAAATTGACCAAAAAAAGACACAAAATTATTTTTTTTAAAGACACAAAATTACCAAAAAAAAGACACAAAATTATTTTAAAAAAAGACAAAATTACTAAAAAAGACACATTCTAAAAAAAGGACACAAAATTATTTTTTTTAAAAGACACAAAATTACCAAAAAAGTAATTAAAGGGACCTTCCACACACAACACAGTAAAGTGCCATTCATATAAAACTCACATTAAACTTTCATATCAAGGTGGGGGCCACAAAATATCGTCACGAGGGCCGCAATAGGCCCGCGGGCCACCAGTTTGAGAGCCCTGGTCTGGTGGAAACCTCCAGTTGTGCAGCACGTGTGAAGTATGTCAACAATGCGGTTTGTGTCGATGACGCCGTGGTTAAACAGCACGTATCCAGAATATTCTTATCTAAAACAAGCCTGGCGCGTTGCCAGATTTGTGTCAAATGCAGCGTTGCTTCAACCTGCTGCAACTCAAGGTCTGTTTATTTATGTCCACAAAGCAAATGAGTGCACGGCTCACAGGGAGCAGATGAGAATAGCTCTGTTTCCCAAACATAGAGCCGCACACGCTTACAGGACTCTCTGCACAAAGTTTACATGCTGCTGCAAACACACAGCGCTGTTTACTGGATGCAGCTGATTTTACAGTGAGAGGTGCTAAACGTAGCGCTCCCTTTGTGCTCACAAGCTCTAAACTTTACCTTTATTATGTATTATTGTGCAGTCGTAGTGTAACTTCTCTGTGTGTCAAATCACAGCAGTGAGTTCAGATACTTTCACACATTTACAGCCGCAATAAAGTGAGATGAGAGGTTCTTATCGGCTCTATACGACCTCGTGTAAACTCTGCTTTATGACGCCGCTCATACAGAAACCATCTCAACTGCCGTCACTCACCAAGTATTTGCATTTTTATAACCCGGCTCGGGTTGTTCCAGACACAGCCAGCTGCTTTGATTATTATCAGAATCACTCTGAAGAGGAATCAGAATAACATGTTTGACTCTCTGTTACAGTGAACTAGAAGATTCTGGTCGTTTTCTTCTGTATTGGCAAACATGGTTCAGCAGACTAGAAGAACCTTTTACTGCGCTGAAAAATGTGTTTCTCTTATCTTTATGTCCCCTAAAATCTCTGTCTTTGATAATATTGACTTGTATCTTTTCAAAATGTGTTAAAAGAGTAAAAGTATTTCCACATTCCTCCGCTTCCTGCAGTAATCTGCTCTGTTTCTTATCTTTTTTAGATGTTTCAAGTCTTTTCCTAGTCTGGGTTTGGATAATATCAAACGTGTTTGTTCTCTCTGTGTTTAGGTTGCCTCTCGTTGCTCTCTCAGTGTTTAGGTTGCCTCTCGTTGCTCTCTCAGTGTTTTGGTTTCCTCTCGTTGCTCTCTCAGTGTTTAGGTTGCCTCTCGTTGCTCTCTCAGAGTTTAGGTTGCCTCTCGTTGCTCTCTCAGTGTTTTGGTTTCCTCTCATTGCTTTCTGTGTTTAGGTTGCCTCTCGTTGCTCTCTCAGTGTTTAGGTTGCCTCTCATTGCTCTCTCAGTGTTTAGGTTGCCTCTCGTTGCTCTCTGTGTTTAGGTTGCCTCTCGTTGCTCTCTCAGTGTTTAGGTTGCCTGTCGTTGCTCTCTCAGTGTTTAGGTTGCCTCTCGTTGCTCTCTCAGTGTTTAGGTTGCCTCTCGTTGCTCTCCCAGTGTTTAGGTTGCCTCTCGTTGCTCTCTCAGTGTTTAGGTTTCCTCTCGTTGCTCTCTCTGTGTTTAGGTTGCCTCTCGTTGCTCTCTCAGTGTTTAGGTTGCCTCTCGTTGCTCTCTCAGTGTTTAGGTTTCCTCTCGTTGCTCTCTCAGTGTTTAGGTTGCCTCTCGTTGCTCTCTGTGTTTAGGTTGCCTCTTGTTGCTCTCTTAGTGTTTAGGTTGCCTCTCGTTGCTCTCTCAGTGTTAAGTTGCCTCTGGTTGCTCTCTGTGTTTAGGTTGCCTCTCGTTGCTCTCTCTGTGTTTAGGTTGCCACTCGTTGCTCTCTGTGTTTAGGTTGCCTCTCGTTGCTCTTTCAGTGTTTAGATTGCCTCTCATTGCTCTCCCAGTGTTTAGGTTGCCTCTCGTTGCTCTCCCAGTGTTTAGGTTGCCTCTCGTTGCTCTCTCTGTGTTTAGGTTGCCTCTCGTTGCTCTCTCAGTGTTTAGGTTGCCTCTCGTTGCTCTCCCAGTGTTTAGGTTGCCTCTCGTTGCTCTCTCTGTGTTTAGGTTGCCTCTCGTTGCTCTCTCAGTGTTTAGGTTGCCTCTTGTTGCTCTCTCAGTGTTTAGGTTGCCTCTCGTTGCTCTCCCAGTGTTTAGGTTGCCTCTCGTTGCTCTCTCTGTGTTTAGGTTGCCTCTCGTTGCTCTCTCAGTGTTTAGGTTGCCTCTCGTTGCTCTCTCAGTGTTTTGGTTTCCTCTCGTTGCTCTCTCGGCGTTTAGGTTGCCTCTCGTCGCTCTCTCAGTGTTTAGGTTGCCTCTCGTTGCCCCCAGCGGAGCGTTTAGCAGCTGAAGAGACAGATATTTCCTTCGGGAGTTGCTGAGACTAAAAACAAAGCTAAACTAATTATAATGTTGCTACAGAACGGCTGTTTGATAACCACCTTATCTTTATTACCTAAAAAATATATAATATTTTAATGTTTTGCAGGTTTAGAGATGCATTAAAATACAAGCAGATAAGTCTAACTTTTGTGTATTCTTGTGTATTCTATCCATTAACCATACTTTATATGTTTGTATATTAAATAATAACCTTTAAACTAACTATGATGGCAAAGAATGCACTAGAATAAAAAAAATACAATATTTCCTATTCTTTATATTACATTCTTTATTTTTATTCAACTTTGTACAATTTATAATTTTAAAAAATCCACATGGCCTTTTTGTTTTTAAAGACGATTCATTATTATTATTATTATTATTATTATTGTTATTATTAGTATTATTATTTTATACAATAATAGACATGTAGACATGCAGTCATACCATATACATTTTATTTATTATATATTGTATATTAAATAAAACTAACTATGCTGGCAAAGAATGCACTAGAATAAAAAAATACAATATTTCCCTTTTTTTTTTTTTTACATTCTTTATTTTTATTCAACTTTGTACAATGTATGATTTAAAAAAATCCACATGGCCTTTTTGTTTTTAAAGACGATTCATTATTGTTATTATCATTATTATTATTATTTTATACAGCAATAGACATGTAGACATGCAGTCATACCACATATATTTTATGTTTGTATATTAAATAAAACTAACTATGTTGGCAAAGAATGCACTAGAATAAAAGATAAAATATTTCCCATTTTATTTTTTTTACATTCTTTATTTTTATTCAACTTTGTACAATTTATAATTTTAAAAAATCCAAATGGGCTGTTTTGTTTTATAAAGGGGAATTATTATTATTATTATTATTATCATTATTAGTTTATACAACAATAGACATGTAGACATGTAATCATACAATAAATATTTATTACTAGACTTGCATACGTATGCAAAAATATTAAAACAAAACAAGGGAGTTTTGGTAAAATATCCACTTTCCATTTCTTCTTTTCCAATTTTTTCGTCCAATTTATTTACTTCAAGCTTTGGGGAGTAATGGATGCTTTCCATTACAAAAATGTCATAAATTATATTGTAATATTTCCCTTTTAAATTGTGGTAGAGTAGAATTATGAAGCAGCATTTAATGAGGGGAAACAACCTCAGAAATGTGCTGAAAGTGCAGTATTTGGTGTTTAAGTGAAAATGTTTTCGGTTAATTTTTTAACTTTGGTGGTCGGCCTTTTTGCACATTATATGGCTGCTGAATTGAAATGAAATAATTTTACTTGCAAGTGCAGTATTTGGTGTTGAACTCCCTGTTGTTTTGTCTCACAGGTATACGACCCTTTCATATCGGGCGCCGGAGATGATTAACTTGTACGCAGGGAAACCCATCACCACTAAGGCTGATATATGGGTAAGGTCCGGCTCTATGTCTGTGTAGGTGTGTGTGTGTACCAAGGTTATTATAGTTAACGAAAACTAAAATTGAGAAAATGTTTTCGTTAACTGAAATAAAAATAAAAACAAGTTTTTAACTAACTAAAACTAACCAAAATTATAGTGGAAATGTCCGACTCTATGTCTGTGTAAGTGTGTGTGTGTACCAAGGTTATTGTAGTTAACGAAAACTAGAATTGAGAAAATGTTTTCGTTAACTGAAATAAAAATAAAAACAAGTTTTTAACTAACTGAAACTGTATTTTGTGGTTACAAAACTAACTAAAACTAACTAAAATTATAGTGGAAATGTCCTTCGTTTTGGTCTTTGTCAACTTTTTTCATCCGTAAACCTTTTTGGTTGATATGAAATCTATTTCACCTATCTGGTTTTATGACTTAATAAACTTATTGGGGCTGAGATGGATCAGACAAAGGAAATAAAGGAAACATTTATTGTGACCTTATTGAATCTGGACCCAACAAATACCCCATTACAAAACAACTACAACTAATAAAACTAAACTACAACTAACTAAAACTAACACTGAAACTAACTACTACTAAAAAATATGACAAATTTACAAGAAAAAGTGACAAATTTACAAGAAAAAAATCATGAATATACAAGAAAAAAATCATAAATTTACAAGAAAAAAATCATAAATTTACAAGAAAAAAATCATGAATTTACAAGAAAAAAATCATAAATGTACAAGAAAAAAATCATAAATATACAAGAAAAAAATCATAAATGTACAAGAAAAAAATCATAAATGTACAAGAAAAAAATCATAAATGTACAAGAAAAAATCATAAATGTACAAGAAAAAAATCATAAATGTACAAGAAAAAAATCATAAATGTACAAGAAAAAATCATAAATGTACAAGAAAAAAATCATAAATATACAAGAAAAAAATCATAAATGTACAAGAAAAAAATCATAAATGTACAAGAAAAAATCTAAAATTTAAGACAAAACAAATTAATGATAAAAACATTTAAAAAATTCATGAGAAAAATACAAATTTACGAGAGAAAAAAAATCTCAAACTTCTTCACAATATTCTCTTTTTCTGCTGACACACTGAGTTTTGTGGTTTGTTTCTTTTTTAACCATTTTTACATCTATTTTTACTGATTTTGTGTCTTTTATAATCATTTTTGCATCTATTTTAGTCCTTTTGTGTCTTTTTCAGTCATGTTTACATCTATTTTTAGTCATTTTGAGTCAGTTTGCTCTTATACATTATGAAAGAAAAGGGTCAGGTTTAGTTTAACACTTTCTAAAGTGTTTTGTGTGTCTGTGTGTTTCCTCCTCAGGCTCTTGGATGCTTGTTGTACAAGCTGAGTTTCTTCACTCTTCCGTTTGGGGAGAGTCAAGTTGCCATATGTGACGGAACCTTTATCGTTCCAGATAACTCCAGATTCTCCTTCAAGCTGCACTGTTTAATCAGTAAGTTCATTATATTATATATATATTACGTTATATTATATTATACGTCACAATTAACTCTGTTTCTCCTTTAACATCAGATATAAAACTTTATTTATCCCACAGTGGAGACATTTAATACAGACACACAGAAATAAAAAAACAGAATATAAACAATAAAACATACATATATTATATACACATTATATTCATATTATATTCAGTCATGGGGAAAAAGGATCAGACCTCCTTGTTTCCTTCAGTTTCTTGTTCATTTTAATGTCTGGTTCAACCAAAAGTTAATTTGTTTGTCATTTTTGCATCTATTTCAATAATTTTGTGTCATTTTTTGGTCATTTTTGCATCTATTTTTGGTTGTTGTTTTGTGTCTTTTTTGGTCATTTTTACATCTACTTTTGGTTGTTTTGTGTCTTTTTTTTGTCATTTTTACATCTACTTTTGGTTGTTTTGTGTCTTTTTTGGTCATTTTTACATCTACAGTCATGGAAACATTCTTGATAATAACCAAAATCATGATCAATAAAACCATGATAAATGTCTAGATATCAGCTCTTTAATTAAACTCTTATCAGATATTTTTGTTATCATTATATTTGTCCAAACAAATGAACCTTTAGTTGAACCAGACATTAAAATTAACAACTAAAGGTTCATTTTTTTGGACAAATATAATGATAACAACAAAAATATCTGCTAAGAGTTTAATTAAAGAGCTGATATCTAGACATTTAACATGGTAACTTTTAATTCAAACTGTAACTTTTACAGTTTGACATCTGGCAGAAATGGATTCAGCACAAAAAATCCTTTAGAAACAACCAAGAAAAGACTTTTAAGAGCCTCCAGCTGGTTTTCTGAAGGTTTTCCAGGTTGGTTCTGTCTAGTTTGACTGTTTCACAGAACAATCAGCAACTGTTGAGACTTTAACTCTGTTGTTGCTTTAACACGACGTGATCCTGTTTGAACCAGTCAGACGGCTCTGTCTGGTTCCCTGAACGCCTCGTCTAGTGGAGCTTCCTCTATATCATGAGTTAGCCAACAGCTCCATCTAGTGGCCACACAGGGACGTTACACACCAGCCACCTAGTGGCCACACGGGGACGTTACACACCAGCCACCTAGTGGCCACACAGGGACGTTACACACCAGCCACCTAGTGGCCACACAGGGACGTTACACACCAGCCACCTAGTGGCCACACAGGGACGTTACACATCAGCCACAGTAAACAATTAACTCCATGGAGTCTGATAAAGGCTGTTCTGTCTGGTTTTAATCCTTTTCAAGACTTTTCCTGTCTTTTTAAGTCTTTTTGTGTCTTCTTTTGCTAATTTTGTGTCTTTTTTAGTCATTTTGTGTCTTTTTTTAAATAATTTTGTGTCTTTTTTTAAGTAATTTAGTTTTTTCTGTCATTTTGTGTCTTGTTTTAATAATTTTGTGTCTTTTTTAAATAATTGTGTCTATTTTTGGTAATTGTGTCTTTTTAAAATAATTTTGTGTCTTTTTAAAATAATTTTGTGTCTTTTTTTGGTAATTGTGTCTTGTTTTAATAATTTTGTGTCTTTTTAATAATTGTGTCTTTTTTGGTAATTGTGTCTTTTTTAAAATAATTTTCTGTCTTTTTTAATACTTTT
The DNA here is from genome assembly GCF_030273125.1 of Centropristis striata. Classification (NCBI taxonomy): domain Eukaryota; kingdom Metazoa; phylum Chordata; class Actinopteri; order Perciformes; family Serranidae; genus Centropristis; species Centropristis striata. Next base: position 956,764 of record NC_081523.1, read on the forward strand.
GTGTCTTTTTAATAATTGTGTGTTTTTTTGGTAATTCTGTCTTGTTTTAATAATTTTGTGTCTTTTTCTGGTAATTGTGTCTTTTTTTAATAATTTTGTGTCTTTTTTAAATAATTTTGTGTCTTTTTTAATAATTTTGTTTCTTTTTTAATAATTGTGTCTTTTTTGGTAATTGTGTCTTTTTTGGTAATTGTGTCTTTTTTTGTAATTTTGTGTCTTTTTTAATAATTGTCTTTTTTAAATAATTTTGTCTTTTTTAATAATTGTGTCTTTTTAATAATTGTGTCTTTTTTAATAATTTTGCGTCTTTTTTTAATAATTTTGTGTCTTTTATTAATATTTTTGTGTATTTTTTAATAATTTTGCGTCTTGTTTTAGTGATTTTGTGTCTTTTTTAAAATAATTTTGTGTCTTTTTTGTTAATTGTGTGAATTTTTTTGGTCATTTTGGTGTCGTTTTGTGATTAGGACATATATGCTGAAAATGTAATAATAATAATAATAATACATTTTATTTGTCATGCATTTTACATTAGAGGAAATCTCAAAGTGCTGCAGGTTAAACACACAACAGTCTAATTATAAAAAGGATAAAAAAGGAAAGAAAACAGCTAAAAACAGAAGAAAGAGTATACAAACATAATGTAAAAACCATCTAGATGGGAGGAACCAAAGGTTTTTAGTCCTTTTTTAAAAGTGTCAAGTAATTCTATGAAAGGTAACCTTTATTACTGGTAAGATGGAAGAAGTCTAAAGAAGTCTTGTGTCTTTTTAAAATAACTTTGTGTCTTTTTTTAAGTAATTTAGTTTTTTCTGTCATTTTGTGTCTCGTTTTAATAATTTAGTGTCTTTTTAACAATTTTGTGTCTTTTTAAAATAATTTTGTGTCTTTTTTAATAATTTTGTGTCTTTTTAGTAATTGTGTCTTTTTTTTAATAATTTTGTGTCTTTTTTAAATAATATTGTGTCTTTTTTAATAATTTTGTGTCTTTTTTAATAATTGTGTGTTTTTTTGGTAATTGTGTCTTTTTTAAATAATTTTGTGTCTTTTTTAAATAATTTTGTGTCTTTTTTAATAATTCTGTGTCTTTTTAATAATTTTGTGTCTTTTTTAAATAATTTTGTGTCTTTAAATAATTTTGTGTCTTTAATAATTTTGTGTCTTTTTTAATAATTTTGTGTCTTTTTAAATAATTTTGTGTCTTTTTTTAATAATTGTGTCTTTTTTTTAATAATTTTGTGTCTTTTTAAATAATTTTGTGTCTCTTTTACTAATTTTGTGTCTTTTTTACTAATTTTGTGTCTTTTTTAATGTGTCTGTGTTTCCTTCAGGGTTTATGCTGGAGCCGGACCAGGAGAAGAGACCAGACATCTACCAAGTGTCCTACTTTGCCTTCAAATTAGCTGGAAAAGAATGTCCAGTGCCAAATCTCTTTGTGAGTCACCAGAACGGAAAAATCAGCGTCTTCAGCCTCATATTAACATCATCCTCCTGCTGATTCTCCTGTTAACCTCTTTATTATATATATTATTTATTTATTCCCAGAACTCTCCCATCCCGACGTCTCTCCCAGAGCCGCTAACAGCCAGCGAGGTCGCTGCCAGGAAGAGCATGACCAAAGCCAGGTAACCTATTACTTTATCATATATAAATATATATATACAGATATATATATGTTAACTAGCGCTGGTACAGATACATGAGTTATAAACTGGTATAATAAGAGAAAACTCTTATTATATTAAAACAGTCATGGAACAAATGATCAGATGATGATTGTTTTCTTCAGTTTCTTTCTTTCTTCTTTTCTTATATTTGTTTGGATATATAATGATAAGAACAAAAATATCTGAGAGATTAATTTAGGAGCTGAAAATAGATGTAAAAATGACAAAAAAAGACACAAAGCAACCAAAAATAGATGCAAAAATGACCAAAAAATGACACAAAATTATCGAAATAGATGCAAAATGACAAAAAAAATAGATGCAAAAATTACCAAAATAGATGCAAAAATGACAAACAAATGTACTTTAGTTGCACCAGACATTAAAATGAACAAGAAACTGAAGAAAACCAGGAGGTCTGATCATTGTTTCCGTGACTGTTTGTGCTGTTTAAGGTTAATCAGGGTCTTCCAATGGAAATGAACCATTGACATCCATCTCTAGTGCTGATATAAAGGAGTTAGAGATGAGTAGAGGTGGTTGATGAAGTAAAGCAGCAGCTTGTGGTCCCTGCAGGATAACGGAGGACGTGGGTCCCACGGAGACGTCCATCGCTCCCCGCCAGAGACCCAAAGCCGCCAACAGCAACGTGCTGCCGCCGCTCGCCAACACGGTGACACCGCCGCTCGCCAACACGGTGACGCCGGTCAAGATGAGCGTCGCTGCAGCGCCCGTCAGCAACGGACAGAAAGGTTCGTTACTCAGCTGGGGACACGCTCATTTTGTGTCTTTTTTTTGGTCGTTTTGTCTTTTTTGTCATTTTTTTTTCATTTTTGTAATTTTTGGTCATTTTGTGTCTTTTTTTGGTCATTTTGTCTTTTTTGTGATTTTTTGTAATTTTTTGTCTTTTTTTGGTCATTTTGTGTCTTTTTTTGGTCATTTTGTCTTTTTTGTGATTTTTTTGTGATTTTCTTTGGTCATTTTGTCTTTTTGTGATTTTTTTTTGTCATTTTGTGTCTTTTTTGGTCATTTTGTCTTTTTTGTAATTTTTTATCTTTTTTTGGTCATTTTTTTATCTTTTTTGTCATTTTGTGTCTTTTTTGGGTCATTTTGTCTTTTTTTGTGATTTTTTGTCTTTTTTTGGTCATTTTGTGTCTTTTTTGTAATTTTTTGTCTTTTTTTGGTCATTTTGTGTCTTTTTTTGGTCATTTTGTCTTTTTGTAATTTTTTGTCTTTTTTTGGTTATTTTGTGTCTTTTTTTGGTCATTTTGTCTTTTCTGTGTTTTTTTGTCTTTTTGTGGTCATTTTTTGTCATCTTGTGGTCAATTTGAGTCCTTTCTTCCTTAATTTTATGTATTTTTTTGGTCATTTTGTCTTTTTCTTTAAAAATCATTTTGTGGTCAATTTGACTCTTTTTTGGGTAATTTTGTGTCTTTTCTGATAAATCCCAAAGTATCAAGTTGTTACTTTCCAAGGAGTCTCTGGCTTGAAGCTGACTGTTACACACTCAGGAGGTCAGAATGGACCTTTAAACTGATAGCAAAGGACTTAGATTAAAAGGAACAATAAAATATATAAAAACATATATAAATGCACAGACAGAGAGATGTTTTAGTTGTTGTCTGCTTCATTATTTGTCCAAAATTCATCGTATCAACTGAGTTTATATGATCTGAATTGTGAGATTGTGTTAGATTGGGGGTCGAGACTTAAAAAGGTTGAGAACTCAGTAATATAACTCCATGAACCTCCTCTGGTCCTCAGCTCCCACCCCCGGCTCTGGGCAGCCCTCCATGCAGCACCGAGTCCTGCAGCAGCTGCAACCTGGAGACCTTCGTCTGCAGCAACTGCAGCAACAGCAACAGCATCAACATCACCACCACCACCAACAGCAGCAGCAGCAGCAGCAACAAGCAGTGCAACAGCAACATGCAAACGCACAGCAACTCCAATACCTCCAGGTACAAACAGAACCAGTGTACATTTAACACGCTTTTATTGATAATAACCAAAAGAAAACCATAGAAAATGTCTATAAACTTTTATTTTTATATATTTAAACTTTTATAAAATAAGTTTGTAGGAAAAAAAACCAACAGAATCCACCACAGAATTTACATCAAAATAAATATCAAAATAAGATGCCTTAAACCTTAATGCCTTTGTTACCACAAAAACAGTTTCAGTTAGTTAAAAACTCGTTTTTATTTTTGTTTCAGTTCACGAAAACATTTTCTCAATTCCAGTTTTCGTTAACTATAATAACCTTGGTACACACGCACACTTACACAGACATAGAGCCGGACATTTTCACTATAATTTTAGTTAGTTTTGTTAGTTTTGTAACGACAAAACAGTTTCAGTTAGTTATTTTTTATATTTTTATTTAATTTTTATTTAATAAAATTAATGACATTGATGTGTTTTTTATTTGAAATTTGATTTTGCATGTCTGCACTATTTAGTTATATATTGTATGTTTATAAGCGTTGCTGGTTCCATATTTAATGTTAAAGCAAAACATGTTTGGTATATATTAAAAGGTTTATTTGTTCAATGTTGGCCCGCGATTTTATTCAAGTTTTAAATTTTGGCCCATTTTGTATTTGAGTTTGACACCCCTGTTCTATATCCTCCACGGAGAGAGCCGCCAGGCACGTTTTATTCAGTATGTCCCAGTATATAGTATGTTAAGTGCAGTATGCCAGAAACTCCAGATGTCCTGCTGCCTCCTGCAGACTATAAATACATGAGACCTATATGAGCTCATGGTGCAACTTTATGGATTTGTGCCAACAGTACCAACAGGCTGTGCAGCAGTCCCTCCAGCTCCAGCAGCAGCAGCAGCAGGCGCTCCTCCAGCAGCAGCACATGATGATGCAGCCCATCTACCAGCAGCAGGTGGTCCAAGCCCAGGCCCAGGCCCAGGCCCAGGCCCAGTACGCAGCCATGGTGAGTCCGCAACCTGCCACCTGCAATCTGACCCTCTAAAACAGGCGTCTCAAACTCAAATTACCTGGGGGCCGCTGGAGGCAGTATCAAAATGACCAAAAAAGACACAAAATGACTAATAAAAGACAAAATTGCTAAAAAAAGACACAAAATGACCAAAAAAAGACACGAAAATGACTAAAAAACCACTTAATTGCTTAAAAAAGATACAAAGTGACAAAAAAGACACAAAATATTTAAAAAAGACACAAAATTATTTAAAAAAGATACAAAATTACCAAAAAAGACACAAAATTACCAAAAAAGAAACAGAATTACAAAAAAGACAAAATGACAGAAAAACCACTAAATTACTTAAAAAAAGATACAAAGATACAAAGTGACAAAAAAGACACAAAATGACAAAAAAAATCACAGAATTACCAAAAAAGACACATTATTTAAAAAAGACACAAATTGACCAAAAAAAAAGACACAAAATTATTTTTTAAAAAGACAAAATTACTAAAAAAGACACATTCTAAAATAAGGACACAAAATTATTTTTTTTAAAAGACACAAAATTACCAAAAAAAGTAATTAAAGGGACCTTCCACACACAACACAGTAAAGTTCCATTCATATAAAACTCACATTAAACTTTCATATCAAGGTGGGGGCCACAAAATATCATCACGAGGGCCGCAATTGGCCCGCGGGCCGCCAGTTTGAGACCCATGGTATAAAATATAGACTTTCATCAAGCTGAATTTGCTGTCTGTTTGCTTCTTCTGACTCTAAATCATGATGGGATTTCAGAGCAGGAGATTTCATCCAAAAACGGCAATAAATAGTTTGAGCAAATGACAGCGAAACACATGGAGACACAGCATGAAACAACACGGAGCGGAACGCTTCATTTAATGTCAGAATGGCCTAAAATGCTCTCTCGCTCTGTTCCAAGCTCTGGCAGCCAGTCCTCTCTGGTGCCAAGCAGCATTGGAAGCAGACGCTCCAACTTCCTGCCCACTCCGTCCAAATATTCTCAGAACTCGTATTTACGCAGCGACTGAATCAAACACACAAACACAGGTCCTCTGTTAGGGCGGCGCAATTTTTAGTCTGTTTCCCACCGAACCGGCACCATCTGTTTTATTTCAGAGGCAATCTGGTCGGAGGGAAGCCACGAGGGGATGGAACAGAGGGTGAAACGGAGACGTTTTCATCCTGACATATGAGGCGGTTCACAGGCAGAGCACCTCTGAAATGTTCTCGTCTTATTCCCAGGATACCTGCTCAGTGTTTCCTCTCATGATGACGAGTGATCCAGGACCTCGCTACGACCTTATTAGCTCCTGATTGTGGCGCGGACGCTCCGCTAAGTGATTGAAATATGCTGCAGCGACAACAGATCCACTTCATTTGAAAAGCACAGCAGCGATGTGTGCAGAAGCTCCTCACACAGGAGGTTTGTTAGGGCAGGAGGTCGTTTGTTAGGGAGACGGATGGAGCGACAACAATTACCCCAAAAAAGATGTGAAATTGCCCCAAAAAGATGTAAAATTACCCAAAAAAAGATGTAAAATTACCCAAAAAAGATGTAAAATTACCCCAAAAAAGATGTGAAATTACCCCCAAAAAATGTAAAATGACCCAAAAAAATATGTAAAATTACCCAAAAATATGTAAAATTACCCCAAAAAGATGTAAAATTACCCAAAAAAGATGTAAAATTACCCCAAAAAGATGTAAAATTACAGCGATGTGTGTAGGAGCTCTTCACACAGGAGGTTCGTTAGGGCAGGAGGTCGTTTGTTAGGGAGACGGATGGAGCGACAACAGCAAATCTAATATACCGCAGTTTTCTCTGTAGCAGATAGAAATTAAATTCAAAAAGTATCTGAGAGCTTATAGCTGTTATATCTGAGCTCCCTCCGCTATAGTCGTCTTCACCATGATTTATAAGTTCTGGAAAAGTCCCATGATGCATTGCGACACTCCCACATGTATTCTCATTTTGTGTCTTTTTTTGTCATTTTATGTCTTTTTTTTGTCATTTCGTGTCTTTTTTTGTCATTTTGTGGTCTTTTTTTTTGTTGAAGATTTCAAAGTTCTGGAAAAGTCCCATGATGCATTGCGACATTCCCACATGTATTCTCATTTTGTGTCTTTTTTAGTCATTTTATGTCTTTTTTTTGTCATTTTGTGTCTTTTTTTAGTGATTTTGTGTCTTTTTTGTCATTTTGTGTCTTTTTTGGTCATTTTGTGTCTATTTTGGTCTGTTTATAGTGATTTCGTGTCGTTTTTTGTAATTTTTTTGTCATTTTGTGTATTCTTTTAGTCACTTTGTGTCTTTTTTGTCATTTTCTGTCTTTTTTGGGGTTTTTTTTGTGATTTTGTGTCTTTTTGTGTCTTTTTTTGTTGATGATTCCAAAGTTCTGGAAAAGTCCCATGATGCATTGCGACACTCCCACATGTATTCTGATGCATTTCATTGGCCAAGAGACCGAAAATAGGTGCAAAAAAACTACAAATACTACAAAACTATGTATCCTCTTTCCGTTTTAATGGTAGAATAACACAACAGCGCCCCAACAGGCTTTAATGGTATTAATGCGGTGATGCTTTCCGCCTTATATCGGTTAATGGTTGGCCAGTGTTTGAGGTTTGAGCCTTTTTGTTGCATTTTGAGGTGAATGTGTAGAGTTCTTGTGTGTCTGACTCTCGTCCCCGTCCCTCCCCTCCACCGTGTCCCCAGCTTTCCAAACAAATCCAGAACTGGTTTCTAACAACATTTCATCACCTCGTTGCCGTCATTGTGCGCCATTGAAATCAAAGGTCCGTCCCTCATCCCCGTCCCCCTTCTTCTCCCTCTCTTCCTCCCCTAACAGCTGCACCAGTACCAACAGGCTTTTGTCCAGCAGCAACAGCAACAACAACAACAACAACAACAGCATCATCAACATCATCAACAACAACAACAACATCAGCAGCAGCAGCAGCATCACCCCGCCCAGCAGCCTCTCCCCTACATGCCCTCCCCTCTTGAGTTCCAGATCCCGCTGGGTTCCTTTAACCCGACCACTCCCACTGCAGGACCCGGACCTGCAGCCGGACACGGACCTGCAACCGGACCCGGACATGGAGCCGGACCCGGACATGGAGCCGGACCAATAGGGGGACCCTCACCTGTGGATCCCTCCTACACTAACCCCAGGTAACCTCACTGCATGCCTCTACGCATGACTAGTCAATAAATAGTTTCCTTCTACAAGGATTTATTTAGGTTGTGGTTCTATATTTTTATCATTGTAACAAACGTTTGCTGGAGATGAATTGAAGAGTTTTAGTTAGTTTTGGAACCACAAAATACAGTTTGAGTTACTTATCGTTTTTAAAAAACTTTTTTATTTTTATTTCAGTTAACGAAAATGTTTTTTCAGTTCTAGTTTTGGTCATTTGGTTAGTTTATAATACCCTTGGCCCTATAAGTCTTACCCATGAGTGTGTGTGTGTGTTGTGTCCCCAGTAGAAACGCTCTGCTGGCTGCAGACGGCGTCACGCCGCCAGCGGCGGCGCCGAGCTGCAACACGCTCACCAACCCGCCGGACATGTCGCGCTGGAACCCGTTCGGAGAGGACAACTTCTCCAAGCTGACGGAGGAGGAGCTGATCGACCGCGAGTTCGACCTGCTCAGAGCAAGCAAGTGACCCCTTCAATATAATAATATCATAGAAAAAATATATTCAAATGTAAAATATATTCAGTGTCATCTGTAGTTAACCTAGATTTATTTATTTTTTACTTCTGTAGAATCTGATTTGTTGTTTGGGACATCTTTCAGCTCCACAATACTTCAGAATTGTATTCTGACACATATTTTGCCTTTAACCTCTTCACATCGACATAAAGAAGAATCGACATTAGAATTAGACCATGTCGCATATATCGATGTAGTTCAAAATTTTTATTTCTTTATATATAAATGCTGCCTTTACTAGGGTTTGTCATGTAGGGCTTGGCGATATGGACCAAAAGCCATATATATATATATATGTATATATATATATATATGGGTCATTCTCATGAAAACCTGGTTTCAAAGATTTCAAACATGAAAATTTTAAATAGGCATAAATCGGGCAATTTTCTTTTTAAACACAAAAAACAAGGTCTTGGGTAATCGGGATTATTGATTTCAAAGCATTTATTGACATTTTTATCACATTTTTGTTCACATTTCCCCAAACAAGTCCTTGAAAAATCTCATTACCGCAACAATCTAAAACTCCAAAAACCTTAGAAAAACAATTAATTAATTTTGTTTTTGAAAATGAATTATTAACAGGCCTGTACAGAATTACATGAAACTCTAAAAAATACATTTTTAACAAATATGTATTTATTTAATTTTACTGATTTCTCTCATTACCGCAACACCACCTACAATCTACAAACGTTTTTTTTCCGATATTTCGTGAATACTCAACACATTTTTAAAGTTTTCTGCAAAACTGAAATAAGAAAACTTACATGCTCTTCACATTAATTAAAAACCACAATATTAATGATTAATTAATTGATTACCCTCTAAATTAGCACCTGTTTCGGTAATGACATACATGTTTCGGTAATGAGATTGATGATTTCGGTAATGAGAATTATTGAAATTCTTATATTCAATAAAACTACTTGTGACATGTCATATTTGACTTTGATTGAACATTTGCTCTCACTTTGAGATAAAAATATCAGGATATATATCGTTTATCGATATTCAGCCTAAATATATCTATTTACATATTTTTTGGGTAATTTTACATAACGTAAAATTACTCAAAAAAAGATGTAAAATTACCCCAAAAAGATGTAAAATTACCCCCAAGAGATGTAAAATTACCCAAAAAATATGTAAATAGATATATTTAGGCTGAATATCGATAAACGATATATATCCTGATATTTTTATCTCAAAGTGAGAGCAAATGTTCAATCAAAGTCAAATATGACATGTCACAAGTAGTTTTATTGATTTATTTAAGTGAACATACATACTAAACAACAACAGGAGAAGCTTTTTTTTAAAAATCAAAGCTCCATAAAGTGCACATTTAAATAAAAAAAAATACGCCAAAAATAGCCTATGAAATAAATATATTTCACCTGTTAAAGTGGTAATATGTAGACCATCTTCTGCAATATGTCTGGCTCTTGAGAATATCACGTATTTGGTTTTGTCTGAAGTGAGAACTAATTTTAGATTGAGGAGAGAATGTTGTAGTTTCAATGGCTGAATGTGCAGCGTTAGAGGTGCAAATACAGAACTGTGTCATCGGCGTAGAGACGGATGTTACAGTTTGTTATAGTGGCTGTAATGTTGTTAATGAAAATGGTAAACAGATGATCTAAGCGTCTCCTCCTCTCTGACCTCCTGCTAACAGAGAAGCCGGTGGAGAGAACGTCCAGCGTGGAGACGGAGCGAGCTGCAGCCGGCGCCTCCTCTAAGCCCCTCCCCCCTCCAGAGGACCTGTTCGGCTCCGTCCCATTCGTGGCCAGCGCAGGCAAGTCTTAGAGGAGTCCCTGCAAGTCTTAGAGGAGTCTCTGCAAGTCTTAGAGGAGTCCCTGCAAGTCTTAGAGGAGTCCCTGCAAGTCTTAGAGGAGTCCCTGCAAGTCTTAGAGGAGTCTCCGCAAGTCTTAGAGGAGTCTCCGCAAGTCTTAGAGGAGTCTCCGCAAGTCTTAGAGGAGTCCCTGCAAGTCTTAGAGGAGTCTCCGCAAGTCTTAGAGGAGTCTCTGCAAGTCTTAGAGGAGTCTCCGCAAGTCTTAGAGGAGTTCCTGCAAGTCTTAGAGGAGTCCCTACAAGTCTTAGAGGAGTTCCTGCAAGTCTTAGAGGAGTTCCTGCAAGTCTTAGAGGAGCTCCTGCAAGTCTTAGAGGAGTCTCTGCAAGTCTTATAGGAGTTCCTGCAAGTCTTAGAGGAGTTCCTGCAAGTCTTAGAGGAGTCTCCCCAAGTCTTAGAGGAGTTCCTGCAAGTCTTAGAGGAGTCTCTGCAAGTCTTAGAGGAGTCTCTGCAAGTCTTAGAGGAGTTCCTGCAAGTCTTAGAGGAGTTCCTGCAAGTCTTAGAGGAGTCTCCCCAAGTCTTAGAGGAGTTCCTGCAAGTCTTAGAGGAGTCTCTGCAAGTCTTAGAGGAGTCTCTGCAAGTCTTAGAGGAGTCCCTGGAAGTCTTAGAGGAGTTTCTGCAAGTCTTAGGGGAGTTCCTGCAAGTCTTAGAGGAGACTCCTCAAGTCTTTGAGAGACCCGAGAGGACCCAACACTGTGGAGCCACCTGACCCCCCCCCCCCCCCCCCCCCTTCTTTTACCCAATTTAAACCAATGATCAGTCAGCGTTTAGTTCCAGATCAGTCGGAGGAGTCGAGTCTTCTGTGACTCCACCAGCTTTAAGGGTGAAGTGATAGAAGCTCTTTGTTTACTCTAACTGGAACAAAACCTTTATGCAAGTCAGCTGGAGGAAGAAACGTTTAAGCTTGTTTAGGTCGAGGTACTAACTAGGGCTGGGCGATATATCCATATAAAAAATATATAAATCGATACATTTTTAAATGTGATATGGAATTAGACCATATCGCATTTGTCGATATAGTTAAAAAAAATTATTTCTTTCTATATAAATGCTGCCCTTCGTTATTCTTTTGTCCGTTATTATTTTCTCATATAAATATATTTATTTCAGAAAAAGATTGACCTATTTTATTTCATTGTTTTTTTTTTTAATTTAAGATATTGTTTTATTTAAATGTGCACTTTATTAAAAACCAAAATTACTTCATTTATCCCTGAAGGGAAATAATATTTTTAAATAAAATAAATAAAGTAATTTTGAGTTTTGATTTAGATTTTTGAGAAAGTGCACATTTAAATAAAACAATATCTTAAATAAAAAATAAAATAAATAAAATAAATAAAAAGGCCTATGAAAAAGATTAGGCCAATTTATGGAGCTTTGATTAAAAATATATATATATAATAATTGGATATATATCGATATTCAGCCTAAATATATCTGATATGACTGTTTGTCTGTATCGCCCAGCCCTAGTAGTCTCAGAATAAAGCTCGTGCTGAGGCACTTTGCATACGATCACAACTTTTTTTTTTTCCCCCGGAGCATAAATAAAACCTTCCAACTCACTGTGTCCAACAGGGAACACAGCTGCATCAGAATTGCTGCATTAAAAGCAATATGAAGATAAATAAGGAGACGTGGCTGGTACTAACGAGGGCTGAGTGATGTCATCATACACAACATAAACATAAACACAAACATAAACAAACTTCTTATGCTGTTGATTTTTATGGATTTGTTCTATTTGAGAAAAGAACATTTTAATTTTAGGGAAACACAAGGAGCCAATATTCATAAAACATTTTTTATTTTTTTTAAATAAAGCTCCTTATTAGATGTGGAGTCAGTGCCAAACACGTTTATTTTACTTCATCATACAGATGTTTAATATAAATTCTTTTGGTTGTGTTTTGTTTTAGGGCTGCAACTAATGATTATTTTCATTATGGATTAATCTGTCGATTATTTAAACGATTCATCGATTAGTTGTTTGGTTGATAAAGTGTATAAAAATATATACAAACCAACAAGATATTCAGTTTATTGTCATAAAGGAACAAAGAAACCAGAAATATTCACATTGAAGAAGCTGAAATCAGAGAATTTGGACTTTTTGTCTTTAAAAAAAACTGATCAAACCAATTATTATTATCAAATATTATATTATTATTAAATAATCAATATTATTATCAAAATAGTTGACGATTAGTTTAATAATCGATTATTGTTCGGTTAATAGAATAATTGTTGCAGCTTTAGTAATTTTACATCTTTTTTTGGTAATTTTAAATCTTTTGGGGTCATTTTTAGGGCTGCAACTAACGATTATTTTTATTATGGATTCATCTGTTGATTATTTAAACGATTAATTGATTAGTTGTTTGGTGAATAAAAAGTATAAAAATATCAATGAGTGTTTCCCAAACTGCGTCAAAAAGACACAAAATGACCAATAAAGACACAGAAAGACACAAAATGACCAATAAAGACACACAAAGACACAAAATGTATAAAAATATCAATGAGTGTTCCCAAACCACAAGATGACGTCCTCTAATCTCTTGTTTTGTCCACAAACCAAAGAGATATTCAGTTTATTGTCATAAAGGAACAAAGAAACTTATTGTTATTGGACTTATTGTCTTTTAAAAAAAACTGCTCAAACCAATTATTGGATTATCAAAATAGTTGACGATTAATTTAATAATCGATTATTGTTCCATTTATTGAATAAATGTTGCAGCTCTAATACTTTCCCTTTAATTCCTTCAAAAACTAACAAAAAAATCAAAACAAGAAGCCAACCATCACTCAGCCCTGGTACTAATAAACTCCATTTGGGGTAAAAAAACAAACACTTGAACTTCCAAAGTTTTGGCTCTTTCTGCCATTTGTTTACATTTAAACACCATCAAACCCTCTTCGGCCATTGAAACTGCAAAGATTCCTCACACAATGTGTTTTTTTTTAATAATTATTATTATTATTGTCGGGACGAAGCCTCAAATGTTGCCGTGTGGACTGAGCACTTTACTGCGGAGGCTGATGTTGACATAATCTAACCTGATAATAAGTGAATAACCAGTCAGACTCCATCTATAACAACTATGTGAATATCACAGTGCAGTATTTCTACATATATAACGTCGGTGGCAGCAATAAGCTTCTGTGCCTCTGTACTCTTCCTGCTCCTTATTAATGTGAATTGGTTTTGATAGGCAGTTTAGAAAAAACGCTGTTTGTAACTCAGAATATATTTCACGATAAACAGCATCGACACTGCAAAAAAAAAGGTCTAAAAACCAGATCAAACAGTAAATCTGAGGGAAATGATCTTGCTGCATGGACAGATAATTTACCTTGACAAGATTTATTAAATTAAGATGATTAAATCTAGAAATAAGCATGTTGAACACTTTAAATAAGAAATTAACTCTTAAAACAAGAATAAAACCAGAATAAAACCAGTTAAAACCAGAATAAAACCAGAATAAAATCAGTTAAACCCAGAATAAACCCAGTTAAAACCAGAATAAAACCACATAAAACCAGAATAAAACCACATAAAACCAGAATAAAACCAGAATAATGCCACATAAAACCAGTTAAAACCACAAAAAAACGAGAGAATAAAACCAAGAGATTTCTTAAATAAAAACCAGTTAGTAACATAATACAATCAGCTAAAACCAGAATAAAACCAGTTAAAACCACATTAAAACCAGAATAAAACCACATAAAACCAGAATAAAATCGGTTAAAACCAGAATAAAACCACATAAAACCAGAATAATGCCACATAAAACCAGAATAATGCCACATAAAACCAGAATAAAACCAGATTAAACCAGTTAAAACCACAAAAAAACGAGAGAATAAAACCAAGAGATTTCTTAAATAAAAACCAGTTAATAACATAATACAATCAGCTAAAACCAGAATAAAACCAGTTAAAACCACATTAAAACCAGAATAAAACCACATAAAACCAGAATAAAGCCACATAAAACCAGAATAAAATGGGTTAAAACCAGAATAAAACCACATAAAACCAGAATAAAACCAAGAGATTTATTAAATTAAGATTATTAAATCTAGAAATAAGCATGTTGAACACTTAAAATAAGAAATTAACTCTTAAAACCAGATAAATGATCTAACACTTCTAAATCTAAAGTTTTTTTTTTATCTTGGTAAGAACCAAATAATCATCAGGTCACTCTGCTCGGGCCAGTTCATCACTGCTGGCAGCTTTACTTTATCTGGTTTTAAGAGGTTTTAATTTCTTATTTTAAGTGTTCAACATGCTTATTTCTAGATTTAATAATCTTAATTTAATAAATCTTGTCAAGGTAAATTATCTGTCCATGCAGCAAGATCATTTCCCTCAGATTTACTGTTTTATCTGGTTTTTAGACCTTTTTTTTGCAGTGAACACGTAGATCTTTTCTAGCGGAGAGTGAGAGTAGATTTTTTGTTTTTCTACAGTAAATTCATCTCGTGTCCTTATATAAAACATGCAGCAGGCTTAATGCAAGTCCAGTTTAGAGTAGAATAAGACCAGATAATTAACGATGCAATATTAACCCTCTAAGCACTTGAATGTAGGTGTGGAAATATTTTATTGTCTTCACTTGTTACTTAATGAATAGACGATTCTATTTGAGTTCAATTTGGAAAACCAAAAAAAAAAAAAAGAGGAACAGAAAGAAACCAAACAGATGATTGAAGGGACTTTTTGTACTGAATTTAAACACCCAGTAGAGTTGTTGGTGCAGGCTGGCATGAGAAAATGTACGTTTTTGATCAGCCTTTTGTTTTAGTTTCCTGTGTTTGTGCCATCATCGTGTTTCGTTTAGGTTTAAAATGTGTGCAACCACACCGCTGGCAGATCAGAGCGGTTTTATCTTCTCGGTGCTTTTATTTTGGTGAATCTGGGCTGCTTTAACAGGAGCTTTAATTGTATAATTTTCAATTAATTACACCTTTTTTACTTTGCTTAATTCTGTCTATTAAATACTTGCAATTTTTTACTGTTTGTGCCATAACCGTGTCAGTTGGTCGTTTAGGTTTAAAATGTGTGCAACCACACCGCTGGCAGATCAGAGCAGTTTTATCTTCTCTCTGCTTTTATTTTGGTGAATCTGGGCTGCTTTAACAGGAGCTTTAATTGTATAAATTTCAAGTAATTCCACCTTTTTTACTTTGCTTAATTCTGTCTATTAAATACTTGCAATTTTTTACTGTTTGTGCCATAACCGTGTCAGTTGGTCCTTTAGGTTTAAAATGTGTGCAACCACACTGCTGGCAGATCAGAGCGGTTTTATCTTCTTGGTGCTTTTATTTTGGTGAAGCTGAGCTACTTTTACAGAAGCTTTAATTGTTATATTTCAAGTAATTCCACCTTTTTTACTTTGCTTAATTCTGTCTATTAAATACTTGCAATTTTTTACTGTTTGTGCCATCACCGTGTGTCAGTCGGTCGTTTAGGTTTAAAATGTGTGCAACCACACCGCTGGCAGATCAGAGCGGTATCTTCTCTGTGCTTTTATTTTGGTGAATCTGGGCTGCTTAAAAAGGAGCTTCAATTTAATCATTTTCAAGTAATTCCATTCTTTTTTATTTTGCTTACTTCTGTCTATTAAATACTTGCAATTTCTTACTGTTCCAGACACAATTATGATTATGAGGGGAAATCTCTGCTTGTCATATCTCATCATAGTGTGATATGCTATTAACCTGCAAGATACACTGCAAAAACTGACAAAAATTAATAAATATATAAGTAGAATTAAGCAAATACATGCTTGAAATAAGTCAAATTATCTGCCAGTGCAGTAAGAAAAATTTTCTTTGTAAGAATTCTTTAAATAAGTAAAAATATCTAGACACTGGAAAAACAATGATGTCTTAAAATAGATCCAAAAATACTTATTTTGAGCAACTGTGGCTTGAAAAACCCGACTTTAGAAACACTAAAATAAGCCAGAAATACTTGAAACGAGCAAGTTTTGGTGGTAGAAAATGCTTTTGAAATATCATTTAAACTCTATGCAACTAAAACTCTCAACTGGAGCCAATATTTGAGGTAAAAACTCACCATATTCAACAGTTGAAGAGATTGAAAAGCATGAAAAAGCTCACAATGTCAATCCTAAAAACAAGTCTTTATACAAGACTGAAATGCCTGTGAAGAGGTTATTCACTCGTTTTAGTTACAAAAAGACACATGTTGTTAAAATAAACACATGTGCTCTATCTTTTGATATCAACTTATTTTATAATTGAATATTCCAAGTATTCTTTAAATATCTTGTTTTTGATAACAACAGATCATTATTTCCATTTTGCCTCTCATACTTTATGAAGAAAAAAAGGTTTTGTATTATTACACAGCTAACTACTTGGCTAAGTAGCTTGCTAAGCTAAATACTTAGCCAAGAAGTTAGCTAGGTAGTTAGCTTAGCAAGCTACTTAGCTAAATACTTAGCCAAGAAGTTAGCTAAGTAGTTAGCTCAACAAGTTACTTAACTAAATACTTAGCAAAGAAGTTAGTTAAGTAGTTAGCTCAGCAAGCTACTTAGCTAAAGTAGTTAGCTTAGCAAGCTACTTAGCTAAATACTTAGCCAAGAAGTTAGCTAAGTAGTTAGCTCAGCAAGCTACTTAGCTAAAGTAGTTAGCTTAGCAAGCTACTTAGCTAAATACTTAGCCAAGAAGTTAGCTAAGTAGTTAGCTCAGCAAGCTACTTAACTAAATACTTAGCAAAGAAGTCAGCTAAGTAGTTGGCTTAGTAAGCTACTTAGCTAACTACTTAGCCAAGAAGTTAGCTAAGTAGTTAGCTCAGCAAGCTACTTAGCTAAAAAATGGATATGGGTCATTTTTGACCCATGTTGTGCATTAGAAGAGTAGTGACACAAAAAGGGATTTTATTGAAAATGAAAAAATTAAAACATAAAATTAGGATGTATGATGATCAAAAACAAACTAATTGAGGAAAACCTGGAATACTGAATGATGAAAATAATTTATTGCAAAGATATAGAAGATAAAAACTCATTCATGTCGGGTCACTTTAGACCATGTTGTTGAGCATCAAAGGGTTAATAATCACCAACTGACACGACTTTGTACTTTTTGACCGTTTTTTATTTTCTTTCGTGACGTCGAACACAAACAGCTGATGGCACATTCACTCGTTCATTCAGTGGTTTAATGTAAAGAGTCAGAGGAATAAATGATGAGTGACATTTAATGTTGTTTTATTAGTTTTATTGTTGTTTTTTATAATGATCCATACAATCCTAAAGGGCTGTATGTCTGCTCGTCTCACTGTGCTGCTGTTATTCCGCCTTAGAGCGACACGTGAGCCTCATCAATCATTACAACTTGGTTTTTGTACAAATATATTAACTGGTAAAAAGTATAATTCATGTGTTTTTAGCTGAAGGTAAGTTCATGTTTCACTGCCTGCTTTTATTGGTGCAAAAACTCTCATTTCAGTTCAGTTTTTATCCTTTTTTTTATTCTTTTCTTTTCATTTTTCATTCAGTAAGACAGCCATGCTCAGAAACATCTTGTTCATGTGTATTGGTGGATGGATCTTTATATATATATATTATATTATATATATTATATATATTATGGGTAAATAAACAAAACATCAAAAAAATGAAAAGTGAAAGGGACGACCAGAGCCATTAACTGCACTTTAATTTCTTTTTTTGTTGTTGTTTTGATTAAAGTGCGAGGACATTGTTAGCCCAGGATTTATTTAACGGGACAAACAAACAAAACGATATGTTGTTTTTGTTATTGTTTACAAGTTCTCTGTGTTGAGCCTCTCTGTCTCGGGGTTCTGGGTTTTTATTTTAGCGTTCTTTGTCAGCTTTATACCTGCTAGAAGCCCCAGAAAACCACGTTTTCTCCTCGTTAGAAGTGTTTTTTTTAGTTCTGGTTCCTGTCCTGCAGTAATAAAACCAACCTATAGATCAATAAGTTGTCTTATCTTATCATATCTTTGTTTTTTTCTCTGTAACCGGTCCTGTATCATACTGTGAGTGTGAATGTATTTCTTTATAGAATGTTACTGATAAATAAAAAACATTCAAAAGCAAAAAAAGTCACTTTGGATTTCTTTTTTTTTTTAAAGCTTCTGTAAGAAAAAGTTTAGAGTTTCTCCTCCACCAGACATGTGCAAGATGTTCCTGTGGCTGTCTTTAATTTATGCTCAAAACAATAATTAAACATTAATAAACAATAATATGTTGTGTCCGTCGGGGACAAACAGGTTCTCTTTCTTTGTTAAAAACAAGTTGTTTTTCCCTTTTAATTTGATATTATTTATTTATTTCTGCCTTCTGGACATATTTTGACGACCTAAATGTTTGTTTATTTATCTGTAGTTATACACTTTATTGTTTCCTTCTTTTTTATTTATTCAATTCCAATTCTTACAAACAGGTGACAAATTAGAGTGTGCAAAAGTGTTTTTATGTAAGTGTGTCATATACATATATATATATATATATATATATATATATATATTTACTTATATTAATAACTGGAATGGGTATAGGTAAATGTCTGCAAAAATTAAATGGATAAAATGATAATACTAAAAAGAATAGAGTAAAATAACTAATAAAATTAAACAATTAATATTAAGTATTAATAATGAATGGATGAAAAAATAAAACAACAAAAATAAAGTAAAAAAATCAAATATAAGTGAAAAATAAATATAATAAAATATAAATAAAGATAAATATAATAAAATATAAATGAAAAATAAATATAATTAAATCAAATATAAATCAAATCAAATATAATAAAATCAAATATAAATAAAAAATAAATATAATAAAATATAAATAAAGATAACGATAATATAATAAAATATAAATGAAAAATACATATAATAAAATCAAATAAAAATAAATATAATAAAATATAAATAAAGATAAATATTAAATATAAATGAAAAATATGTATAATATAATCAAATAAATATAATATCAAATATTTTATATATTTAATTCTTACAAACAGGTGACAAATTAGACAAAAGATGTAACAAAAATATGCACATTAACACAAGATGTATGAAGCAGATATACAAGTATAATTTAAATATATTTTTATTTTTTTTGGGGGGTCGTCAGTGTGTGTTTTTATGCAAGTGTGTCATATATATATATACATATATATATATATAATATATACTTATATATTTACTTATATTAATAACTGGAATGGGTATAGGTAAATGTCTGCAAAAATTAGATGGAGAAAATGATGATTTATGATGATGATAGATAAATGGATAAATCTGAATTCAATGTCTCTAAAAATAATGATAATACTAAAAAGAATAAAGAAAAATAACTAATAAAATTAAACAATAAATAATATTAAGTACTTCTAATAAAATGGATGAAAAAAACAAAACAATAAAGTAAATAAAATATAAATTAAAGAAATAATACAACAAAATATAAATATAAATAAAAAATAGATATAAAATATAAATATAGAATTATAAAATATAAATATAGAATTATAAAATATAAATGAAAAATAAATATAAAATAAAATATAAATAAAGATAAATATAATATAATAAAATATAAATAAAGATAAATATAATATAAAATATAAATGAAAAATAGATATAATAAAATCAAATATAAATAAAAAATGAATATAATAAAATATAAATTATATATATAAATAAATATAATATAAAAATATAAATGAAAAATAAATATAAAATAAAATATAAATAGACAAATATAATATAATATAAATGAAAAATATATCATAAAATATAAAGACAAATATAATATAATAAATTATAAATGAAAAATAAAATATAAATAAAGATAAATATCATATAATAAAATATAAATGAAAAATACATACAATAAAATCAAATTTATATAAAAAATTAATATAATAAAATATAATTAATATCCCATTTAACTTCCATTTAATCCTGTTTATTCAGACGTAAAACAGATCGTAAAAGTCCAGATCGTCTCACACACACACAGATTTCAGTCTGACCTTTTATTCATTTCTGTAAAAAAAATAAAAAAAATAAACACAAATCCTCTTTTGTGTCGAGGTGAAAACAAATTCCAAAATTTGCCAAAATCACAGAAATCAGATCTGTCAGTTCCACAACATTTCTCTCAAACAAGCAGGAAATGTTCAATATTTAACTCAATTTAATGTTATTTATAAATATAAAAAAAATCACAACTGTCTGCACTCCTCCTCATATACTGTGTCATTATATCAATATTAAGTATTATTACTTCATTTAATTATATTTTCACATTTTTTTTTGTCTTTTTTGGTCATTTTGTGACCAAAAGAAGATGTAAAAAACACAAAAAAGACACAAAAAAGACTAAAAAGACACAAAAAAGACTAAAAAAACAAACAAAAGACGTAAAATCACAAAAAAAACACACAAAAAAGACGTAAAATCACAAAAAAAAAAAGACACTAATGTATTTCTTTTATCTTGATAAAATTGATAAAATCTTGGTATTATTACTTTATTTAATTATATTTTCAAGTAAAGCAGAATTTGCACCACAATGACATGTAATTAAGGACACAACTATTATAATTTATGATGTTATATTTAATTTATTTTTCAAAGAAGAAGTGAAATAAGTGTCCAGTCGTCTTTAAATCATTTTAATCTTCAGGTTTTTAATAAAACAACTTTATAACAATTGAACGATATGAAGGAGAGAAAAATCTGCAACAATCTGATCTGCTGCTGGATTCATTCAATAATTTAGTTTCTGCTGATTATTTCAGCTGTAGTGTCATTTATCATTCTGAGACTTTTAGTCTCGTAGATTTTCACACTGACAATTATTTGTTTCTTACCAAGATAAAAAAAAAACACTTTTTCATCAGAATCAGATTTAGAAGTGTTAGATAATTTATCTGGTTTTAAGAGTTAATTTATTATTTTATGTGTTCAACATGTTTATTTCTAGATTTAATAATCTTAATTTAAGAAATCTTGTCAAGTGAAATTATCTGTCCATGCAGCAAGATACATTTTTTTTGTCTTTTTTGGTCATAAAAAGACACAAAATGACCAAAAAAAGACACAAAAAAGATGTAAAATGATTAAAAAAGACACAAAAGACGTAGAATCACAAAAAAGACACAAAAAGAACAAAAAAGACACTAAAACAGACACAAAAGACGTAAAATCATAACAAAAAAAAGATACAAAAGGCCAAAAAAAGACACCAAAAGTATATCTTGGTAAGAAACAAATAATTGTCAGTGCAGGGTTAATTTCTTATTTTAAGTGTTCAACATGCTTATTTCTAGATTTAATAATCTTAATTTAATAAATCTTGTCAAGGTAAATTATCTGTCCATGCAGCAAGATATATTTTTTTTGTCTTTTTTGGTCATTTTGTGACCAAAAGAAGATGCAAAAAAAGACAAAAAAGACACAAAAAAAGACGTAAAATGACTAAAAAAGAAACAAAAGACGTAAAATCACAAAAAAAAACACAAAATTTATTTTTTTATCTTGGTAAGAAACATATATTTGTCAGGTCACTCTGCGAGAAGAGTTCATTTCTCATTTTAAGTGTTCAACATGTTTATTTCTAGATTTAATAATTTTAATTTAAGAAATCTTGTCAAGTGAAATTATCTGTCCATGCAGCAAGATAAATTTTTTTTTGTCTTTTGGTCATTTTGTGACCAAAAGAAGATGTAAATAGACACAAAATGACCAAAAAAAGACACAAAAAGACACGAAAAGAACAAAAAATAAACAAAAGACATAAAATCACAAAAAATACATAAAAAGACAACAACCCACAATAGAAGACACAAAAGATGTAAAATCACAAAAAAGACACAACAAAAGACACAAAAAAGCCGTCAAATAACTAAAAAAGAAACAAAAGACGTAAAATCACAAAAAAGACATAAAAAGACAAAAACACACACAAAAAAAGACACAAAGACGTAAAATCACCAACAAAAGACACAAAAGTATTTTTTTATCTTGATAAGAAACAAATAATTGTTAGGTCACTCTGCAAGAAGAGTTAATGTCTTATTTTAAGCGTTCAACATGCTTATTTCTAGATTTAATAATCTTAATTTAATAAATCTTGTCAAGGTAAATTATCTGTCCATGCACCAAGATACATTTTTTTTTTGTCTTTTTTGGTCATTTTGTGACCAAAAGAAGATGTAAAAAGACACAAAAAAGACACAAAAAAGACACAAAAAAGACACAAAAAGAACAAAAAAGACACAAAAAAGACTAAAAAAGAAACAAAAGACGTAAAATCCCAAAAAAACCACACAAAAAAGATGTAAAATCACAAAAAAAGACACAAAAAAAGACACTAAAGTATTTATTTTATCTTGGTAAGAAACAAATAATTGTCAGGTCACTCTGCGAGAAGAGTTAATTCCTTATTTTAAGTGTTCAACATGTTTATTTCTAGATTTAATAATCTTAATTGATAAATCTTGTCAAGGTAAATTATCTGTCCATGCAGCAGCAGATTTACTGTTTGATCTGGTTTTTAAACACCTTTTTTTGCTGTGTGTGCATGTTTTCACCACTTGTTCTTTCTATCTGTCAGAGATCAGAGATCAGACTCTCTAATCCTCCAGAAACATCAACACAACTAATCTCACTTCTTCTCTGCTGATTAGAGATGTTTTATAGTGAGATTGTCTGATTATAATCTGGGAGCAGAGAACAGAAGCACCTCGTCTTTCATCCATTAAATACTGTTTTATCTTTGTTTCCTTGATGAACAACAGAATCTTTTGGCTAATCTGACGCCGCGAGCTGCCAGTTTGGTTTCCATTCTGGTTTCTCAGCGGGGGTCCTCCTCATATACAGCTTCCTCTAATAGGGAACAATAAATTGGCTCTTTGTGTATGGCACTATTTACTTTCAATAGAATTGGAGGCTATCCACTCGCTAATTAGGCTAATTTCTGAATTTTCCATTATGCAAATCTCTTGGAAATAAATTTACACGAGGAAGTTTGATCCAGCAAATGCCAAATAATGCCTAAGAATTTATAGAAATGCACGAGTAAGAACAAAGCTTTCTTTTTTTTTTTTTTTACTCTAAAGAAAGTGACGAACAGCTTGAGTCTTTTTTCTGACCAACAGATTTAAATTTAAAAGCAATTTTGTGGCTCTTCTTGTTGTCTTTTCGCAGCTTTTAGACCATATTGACTTTTGTGATTTCTCCTTCGCCGTTCCTTCTGCTTCAATATTGGACAAACTGTTGGGATTTATTATATCTGTGGACTTCTAAAGTCTAAATCCTCTTTTCAGTAATTCAACATGTTCCAGAGGTCAGAAGGAGCCGAGAGGCTTTAGACAGCAAAGAATCTGGGAGAAACCCTTCAGAAAATGAGCTGGAGGCTTTTAAAAGTGTTTTCTTGGTTGTTTCCAAAGTATTTTTTGTGCTGAATCCATTTCTGCTGGATGTCAAGCTGTAAAAGTTACAGTTTAGTCATAATTGTTGATTAATTAGCATAATGATTGATTAATTGCCCAATGTTAGAAATGATTTACTATAATTTTCCAATGTGTGAATATATTATAAATGGTTGTTTGGTATCATTTAAAGGGGACATCCATGGCTTTCATTTAAGACAAAAGTTGTATCTTTCTGACAAACATATATAGTTTATGTCAGGAGTCTCAAACTCAAATTACCTGGAGGCCGCTGGAGACGTATCAAAATGACCAATAAAAGACACAAAATAACTAAAAAAAAGACACAAAACGACAGAAAAAAACATTTTTTTCGAACTAAATTACTTAAAAAAGACAAAAAAATTACAAAAAAAGAAACAAAATTACTAAAAAAGACACAAAATGACCAAAAAAAGACAAAATTACTAAAAAAAAGACACAAAATTACTAAGAAAAAGACAAAATGACCAAAAAAAAGACACAAAATTACAAAAAAGACAAAATTATTTAAAAAAGACACAAAATAACAGGGGTTTTTTTTTACAGTGAAGGCTGGTGACATGTTTAACTCGTGCATTTGTCTCGTTTCTGCAGGTTCAGAGGAGGTAAAGACCGATCAGCCCGACGAAGACGCCGTCGTTCCCGTCCTCGTCTCAGCTGCTGCAGAGAGTCCGGCGCCGGTTGTGGCGGCGGCGGCAGTCAAGGAGCAGAAGCCGGGCAAAAAGAGCAGCTGCAGACCAGGCGACGAGTCCGACAGCGACTTCGAGTCCGACCCTCCGTCGCCAAAAAGCAGCGAGGAAGAGGAGCCGGAGGAGGAGGAAGGCCTGAACAGCGAACACGGCGAGGACACGGAGCCGGAGAACCTGGGACAGAGACCTCTGCTGATGGACTCGGAGGAGGAAGGAGAGGAGGACGAAGTCCACAGCTCCGACTCGGACTACGACCCGAGCCGAGTCAGGAGTCGCTCCAAGAAAGCTGCAGGAGGTAAAGCAGCTTCTACCAGCAGCAGCAGCAGCAGGAGGAGCAGGAGGAGGAGGAGTCAGGAGGAGTCAGCCACGATTCTGATCACGCCTCCGGAGTCGCCGAGCGGGCCGAGAGCTGCTCCACCTCCCGATCCGAGCGGGCCGAGAGCTGCTCCACCTCCTGACTCTGTGGATGTGTTCGGTGCCGTTCCCTTCCTCGGAGGATCCTCGGAGCTTCCTCCCCCGGAGAGCTCCGACATCTTTGCCAAAGCGCCGTTCAGGCAGGTCAGCTACGAGGAGCGCGCGCCGGACGACTTTGACGTTTTTACGAAAGCGCCGTTCAGCCGGAACCTCTCCAAGTCGGGGAAGAGCGGCAGCGAGGGCCACGTGGGCCAAACGCCGCCCATTTCCCCAGAGAGCATCGACATCTTCGGCTTCTCGCCGTTCCAGCCGGGCCCCGCTGCCGCACCGCCGCCGCCCACCACCTCCAGGAGCGCCGAAGACATCTTCCAGTCGTCCTACGAGGAGTCGGCGAGTCCTCAGCAGCAGCGTCTGAAGCAGCGAAGCCTCCAGAAGCTTTCGTCTCGCCAGAGGAAAACCAAGCAGGAGGCGACGGCGGGCGGCAGTAACGGCAAACGGCACCACAGCACGCCGACGGGCGGCCGCAAGGCCAACAAGCCGACTTACCGCACGCCGGAGCGAGTCCGCCGACACAAGAAGGTCGGCCGCAGAGACTCGCAGAGCAGCAACGAGTTCCTGAGCACGTCGGACTCGAAGGAGAACATCAGCGTCGACATCACGATGGCGGACGGGAAGGACAAAGGCGCCGCTCTGCCGGGAGACGACGCCGCCCTTCTCGACCCGTTTGGCGCCAAACCGTTTCACCCTCCGGACGGCGGCCGACACGGCCAGTTCCAAGGACTCGCCGACAGCAAGAGCGACTTGAGCGCCGCCAACGGCAAGTCCTGGACGGGCTCCCTGCACGCTGCTTTTGCGGTAGACGATAGAATGGATGATTTCGGGGCGGTGCCCTTCACAGAAATGGTCGTCCACGGCGGACCGCAGCCGCAGCAGCCGGTGGCCGTGTCGGTGGCGCCGCCGCCACCCTCGCAGCCCGGCGACCTCGACCCGTTCGGAGCCGCACCTTTCCCCACGAAGCAGTGACTTGTCCTCGAGTCTTCCCACTCGTGCTGTTAACCCTTTGATGCTCAACATACTGACCCCTTCTAAAGCACAACATGGTCAAAATGTAATGTTCCCCATGTTATTTAATGCTGCTGTGTGTTTCTGTGCTCTATCTTTTGATAGCAACTTATTTCATGATTGAATATTCCAAGTAATCTTTAAATATCTTGTTTTTGATAACAACAGATCATTATTTCCATTTTGCCTCTCATACTTTATGAAGAAAAACAGTTTTTGTATTGTTACATAGCTAACTATTTAGCCAAGTAGTTAGCTATGTAATAATACAAAAACTGTTTTTCTTCATGAAGTATGAGAGGCAAGATGTTAGCTAAGTAGTTAGCTTAGCAAGCTACTTAGCTAAATACTTAGCCAAGAAGTTAGCTCAGTAGTTAGCTTAGCAAGATACTTAGCTAAATACTTAGCCAAGAAGTTAGCTCAGTAGTTAGCTTAGCAAGATACTTAGCTAAATACTTAGCCAAGAAGTTAGCTCAGTAGTTAGCTTAGCAAGATACTTAGCTAAATACTTAGCCAAGAAGTTAGCTTAGCAAGCTACTTAGCTAAATACTTAGCCAAGAAGTTAGCTTAGCAAGATACTTAGCTAAATACTTAGCCAAGAAGTTAGCTCAGTAGTTAGCTTAGCAAGATACTTAGCTAAATACTTAGCCAAGAAGTTAGCTTAGCAAACTAATTAGCTAGATACTTAGCCAAGAAGTTAGCTTAGCAAGCTGCTTAGCTAATAAATGGATATGGGTCCTTTTTGACCCATGTTGTGCATTAGAAGAGTAGTGACACAAAAAGGGATTTTATTAAAAAATGAATAAAGGAAAACATAAAAATCAGGATGTATGATGATCAAAAACAAACTAATTGAGGAAAACCTGGAATACTGAGTGATGAAAATAATGTATTGCAAAGATATAGAAGATAAAAACTCATTCATATCGGGTCACTTTAGACCTTGTTGTTGTGCATCAAAGGGTTAAATAACCCCTGAGCTTTTTTTTACCGGGGCGGGGCTTGGGAATCAACCAATCATAACTTGTTTTTTTTAGTTTGAATAACCTGAATCCTGTGGAGTGTGAGCGATGTTTCCACATATCTTTCAGCTGTAAGCCTTTTATGCTGCATCCTAACGCTTGTAAAGACGTTTGAGCCCACTCGGAAACCCGTACTGTGATTATGAGCTTAACGTTCGACCGCTTGACTCGCTGCAAAAAGCTTCTTACGGCCTTCTGATCTACCAATATGTCGTTTTTTTTAGCACCACGAAGCCTTACCTGAGCTGGGCTCTGCCTCGCCGCACAGTACCTCTGAGGACCGCGGCGGCTTTTTCACGCCGGTGGAACCGTTTTTTGGGAGTCGACATTAACCACTTTGTTTTATCCTTATTAGATCTTTTTCTATGCATAATTTCACCGTAGTCTTTTGGATGTGGCTGCGACTTGTTTCACTTTGAATATACTAGAAGGGATCGAATTATGATTTTTTTTAATTGGGTCAGGTTTAAATTTTAGCCTCTTAACAGTTTAATTTCTTTGTTCCTAACAAGTAATTTTCTGTTTTATTGTGTTTGAAATAAGGACGAAATAAAACACAAAGATCGTCTGTGAGCCCTTCAGAAACTCTTTTCCTCGGAACATTTCCAGAATGATTTATGCTGAAGAATAAATGGGATTTTTATGATCGGTTTAAAGGAAAAAAAGGTTGGCAGTATTTTATATAACTTGTTATTATTAACAAATCCAACGAAAAGACCAAAAGCAACAACACGTTCTGACTTCCTGTCTCTGGTTTTTCATTGCTTTCCTAATGAAGACTTTCATTTTAAAGGAATCATTTAACATTAAAAGATGCCACTCTTAGACTGGAAACAGAGGATAATCCATCCATTCTCGTCCCTGGGCCGGGTCGCGGGGGCAGCAGTAAAATGGCTAGCCCAAAATCTTCCTCCCAGAACCTGTAAAAGTCTAATGATGGTAAAAACTTTTGTTTTTGCAGAAAGTTATGTCAGACATCGAATTCTCGGCCCGGAGCAGTAACGAGTCCCTCACAGCGATTTAAAGGCTCGTCCACATTTTTGACAAAAATCGACAAAAATTAAAAAAAAATTTCTCTGGTTCATTTTTGGACATCCCATAATATGATGTTTTTTGGGTCATTTCTGGCCATATTATGCTCTAATATTTATCAACGGACTATAGTTGTCCAATTAATAAGCATTTAAGGCATTTTAAAATTTGACTATTTTTAACAAAAATCGACATGCTATAGTATGACTTTTTTTTTGATCTGGTCATTTTTGGACATCCCATAATATGAAGTTTTTTTGTCATTTCTGGCCATATTATGCTCTAATATCTTTTAACAGACTATAATTGACCAATTCTAAGCATTTTAAGGCATTTTAAAATTTGACAATTTTTAACAAAAATCGACATTGGGTTCATTTCTGGACGTCCCATAATTTGGTGTTTTTTCACTATTTTTGGACAAACTACTACTACATGTATCTACCGAGTATAAATGGGCAATTTCTAGCATTTTTAGGCATTTTAAAATTTCAAAGTATAGTATGTCGTCAAAATTTCATGAAAAAAAAAAAATCGACATGCTATAGTATGACTTTTTTTTGATGGGGTAATTTTTGGACATCCCATAATATGGTGTTTTTCTGTCATTTCTGGCCATATTATGCTCTAATATCTTTTAACAGACTATAATTGATCAATTCTAAGCATTTTAAAATTTGACCATTTTTGACAAAAATCGACATGCTATAGTATGAATTTTGTTTTTAGGGGGTAATTTTTATAGCCGATAATTACCGATAACTGATAATGACCTGCTTGTCCAGCAGATACCAGTTATGTAACTGATACAGCGGCTTGTAAAAGTCTTCATCCCCCTTTTGTTGCTTTTACACATGAAATCATGGTCGATATAATTTGGACTTTTCAAAAATAATTTGCAAAAAAACCCTCTTTCATATCAAAGTGAAAACCGATTTTTGCATCATAGTATCAATTAATTAAAAATATATAAGGTAAATAAATAAAATAAATGATTGCATAAGTATTCATACCCTTTAACCCTGAATAGGACACTCATTGAAATACTTACAAATTCCAAATTTCAACCCCAGAGAATATTGGGAAAAACATGCAGAAATAATATTTTGAGAAAAAAGTTTACGAGATTAAAGTGGCAAATCTACGAGAAAAAAATGTGCAGATTTATGAGATTTAAAGTGGTGAATCTGGGAGAAAAAAGTTGCTTTTTTCCCACTTTTTTCTCGTAAATCTGCAACTTTTTTTGCGCAGATTTGCCACTTTAATCTCGTAAATTTGCAACTTTTTTCTTGTAGTTTGCCACTTTAATCTAGTAAATCTGCGACTTTTTTCGCGCAGATTTGCAACTTTAATCTAGTAAATTTTGAACTTTTTTCGCGCAGATTTGCCACTTTAATCTAGTAAATTTGCAACTTTTTTCTCAAAATATTACCTGAAGTTACCAAATATAGTTCTTTGCTCGATGAAGAGTTAAAGTAACGGAACTAATTCCTCACAATCTGAAATTCTTTATTTTATTCCTAATTTCCTATAAAACATCTGGGCAGTGTAGTTTTCCTCAAACATTATTCAAATAGGACTAAATATTGCTTTTGTTAGAGACTATTTCCAGCATCAGGACTTATATATACTGACTTATATTATATATATAAGTCAGTCTGATCAGTTTGTTGTTGGTTTTGGTCTTTTTCGTGTTATTCGTTGCAACGATACGGATCATGAGTTCTTTCTGCTGCAGATTGTGATTTGGCGAAATCATAAAAGGGAAACAAAATCCAACAGCGACTGATAAATCTGTGATTTGTAATCAGGTCATTTTTATTCATCGATGCACTTTTCGGCGCTGAATTCTTCCTGGAACCAGTAAATAAATGAAGTGGAAGCAGTTTTCTCCACATCGACGGCCTTAAACATCCATTAAACCTGCAGGTTGCTGTGTGATTTTCATACTTTTCATCTGTTCTTTGTATTGTTTTTTTTTTTTCCACCAGGATGAATCTGATACTGTATTTATCATCATGCTATTCTGCTGTTTGATGCAATAAAATAAAAGTCATCTCAGTGCAGCGTTGATGTTAATTAATGACACTTTTCTTTTTCAACAGTACACGGTTTTAACTTTATTTAGAGTTTCCATCGTATGAAAAGTCAAAAGATACAAAACTTTGTCTGCTACAAAACGAGTTCGACTTGTCTACGTGGTTTACAGCTTCATCATGAATAATTTAAACAACAACACACAGAATCTGAGATCAGAACAGCGGAGAAAACGTCTCGTCTCCGTCCTGAAACGTTAAATATCACAAAACAAAACATGTCAAAGTGAAACTGCTACCATTTATGATTTAAGACTTACAGAACCGTTACATCTGAGACACTTTAAACATTTATATTGTTAGAAATTCAGAGCATTAAATGACTTCTAGCCAACAGGATAAACAAGGAAGCCCCTTCAAAATAAAAGGTTAACAAACAAGCAATTCCAACATGTTTGGACCACTTGGTCTCGGCTTTTTATTACCTAAAGTGGCTCGTTTGTTCATTTCTTCTTTTTATTTTTCTTATATTTTGGAGTTTCTGCTTCCTGCCTCCTTCAACACATTTTCTGATGTAGTTCCCATGTTTTTTTTGGGTGTTTTATTTTGGAATGAAGCCATTAAAATATAAAAACCTTTAACAGTCGACTTTTAAACATTGCACATGTCCTTAAAACGAGCCGGAGAGAAATACGTCCTGTTGTTGGGTTGTTGAGCCTAAAAAATAAAACACTGTTTGACGAGAGAATATTCTGCTGGAGCAGCAAAAAATAAAACACTTTTTTTAAAAACATTAATCTAACAATGAGAGAAAAAGCAAAGTAGTAAAGTCTTCTGAATGAGAGAAATGTTACAAAGCATGTCGGAAATGTAGAATCAGTGCTTGAATCTTTAAAAAAAACGAAACTGTGTCCCGATTTCAAAATCATTTAGTAGTTAAAGTAACATGCCTGCATGTAGAATAAATATTGAGCACACTTGAAATGCAAAAACCAACCAAAATACCCCCAAAAAAACCATTTAAATAACTTGTAGAATATAATATAATAATTTTTGCAGTATTTGCATGATGCTTGTAGAAAGACAAAGTGTAGTTTTATGTCTGACTTCTGCAGAAAAGTCGACTTTTAAGAGGCTTTGTTGTATTTTTAATGAGCCAGAAATTAATGTAGTTTTTGTTTTTGCACTGTCAGCATAATTCACCAGTTTAAAAGTAGTTTAAAATGTAGAACTGGGACACAGTTTAACCCTTTGATGCTCAACATGCAAGTTTTTATCTTCTATTTCTTTGCAATAAATTAATTTCATCATTCAGTATTGCAGGTTTTCCTCAAATAACTTGTTTCTGATCATCATGCATGCTCATTTCTTGTTTTCATTTCTTACTTTTTGAATAAAACCCTTTTTTTATCACTACTCTTCTAATGCACAAGGTGTTTATATGTTGTCACCAATTTAAAACCTGACAAAGAAGACACAAATATTAACTATCCTAGTTTGTTAAATTGGTGTTTTTTTCCAATGTGAATTATTATTTGGTGGCTCTAATAAGCCTCAAATGTTAAAATATGTGACTTTTGGCCCAAGAAAAGTCTCTCATTTATTGCAAAAAGTGGCCTGAACTAACTAAAACTTTCTTCTTTTTTTGTGTCTGTGAAGAAATTTCTAACCCAAGTTTCAAAAACTGCTACTCTGATGAGGCAAACTTGAAAAAAATGTATGAAATTAAGACAACAAAACCAGAAATTGCATCAATTTTGTTGTTAAACTGGTGTTTTTTCCAATGGAAATCATTATTTGGTGGCTCTAATAAGTCTCAAATGTTAAAATATCTGATTTTCCAACAACTCTTTTAAAGTTAAACCTTCAAAATAAGACAAACATAGTTTTGACCCATGTAATAATACAAAAACTAGTTTTCTTCATAAAGTATGAAAGGAAAAATGGATATAATGATCTGTTGTAATAAATAAAAAGATATTAAAATGATGTGCATTAGAAGGTGTTTATATATTGAGCATCAAAGGGTTAAAGAGGCATTTTTGTATTTAAATGAGCCGGAAATTAATGTAGTTTTTGTATAATCTGCACTGTCAGCATAATTCACCAGTTAGAGATTAAAAAGTAGAACTGGTTTAAACCCAGTTTAAAGGCCTTAAAGTCTCACTAGCAGCTCCTAGAGGCTCAACTGTGGCATTACACCCCACGGCCTGAAATAATAAAGTAAAGGGAGAATAAAACTTATGATTTACTTATACTTATACTTAAGATTTATTTGAGTCTTTTCCTCTGCAGATCAGATTATAAACACAATAAAAAGAGAAACATTCAGTTGTGGAGCATCAGGAACTTTAACTTCTGCAGTTCATGATTTATTTTTTGTCTCCATCCTGATAATAAAACAATATTTTCTGTTTCTCTCAGCAGTTAGAAACAGAAACACCAACAAAAAACTGATGGAGATGAACACTTCTTTGGTTTTCTATCTAAATATTTTAGTTCTGGTTCGTTTTTTGCTTGTTCTTGTTGTCACAGTTTCACCACAAAAACAGCTTTTAATCGTTTGTACGTGAAATTAATCTACCAGAGATGATTTATTGGAGCAAATCTCAGCACGTTGACTGTAAAAACTGTCGTTATAACACTTAGTTTGATCTTTTTCCCTTTTAAGGTTCTTGAAATGGGAATATAAAATACATTTACTGGTTTATAACCTTCTTAAAATAAGGGAATTATGTGAATTATTGGAGCAAAACTTTAATTATTTAACAATAACTACATGGTGTTTCGTTAACAGGCACTTAGAGAAACAAAGAAAATGCTACTTGATGAACCAAACACGTTGATTTCTTGTTTTTTTTTTTGCAGACAAAAGCTGCTTTTAAAGTTACGCAAGAAGAGATTTTGTAGTTTTTCTGCACAGTTTCTTTTGTTTGTTGATGATTTGATTGTAAAAATTAGTTTCAGCCGCAGTGACTGTTTGTCAACAATCACTCAGAAGGTCCTGTTGGAGCCTAAAAACATAAACTGGACCAGGTCCTGCAGGTCCTGGAGGTCCTGGAGGTCCTGGAGGTCCTACAGGTCCCTGCAGGTCCTGGAGGTCTTGCAGGTCCTGCAGGTCCTGGAGGTCCTGGAGGTCCCTGCAGGTCCTGCAGGTCCTGGAGGTCCTGCAGTTCCAGGAGGTCCTGCAGGTCCTGGTCCAGTTTATGTTTTTTAGGTCCAGTTTTTTCACTCAGAAGGTCCTGTTGGATCCTAAAAACATAAACTGGACCAGGTCCTGCAGGTCCTGGAGGTCCTGGAGGCCCCGGAGGTCCTGGAGGTCCTGCAGGTCCTGGAGGTCCCTGCAGGTCCAGGAGGTCCTGCAGGTCCTGGTCCAGTTTATGTTTTTTAGGTCCAGTTTTTTCACTCAGAAGGTCCTGTTGGATCCTAAAAACATAAACTGGACCAGGTCTTGCAGGTCCTGGAGGTCCCTGCAGGTCCTGCAGGTCCTGCAGGTCCTGCAGGTCCTGGTCTGGTGTTTCTTCCTCAGGTAGACTGAGAACCCTCCAGGTGAGAAGGAGTCCACCTGTCCACAGTTTGTTCACCTACAGAGAGAAAAGAGTTAAAATACTAGAAGAATAAAAAGTAAATAAACAAGGACGACCATTTATGACAACAACAAACAACATGTCCAAAAATGATTTCCTCCTAAAAAAATTCATACTGTAGCATGTCGATTTCTGTCAAATTTTAAAATGCCTAAAAATGCTTAAAATGAGTCAATTATAGTCTGTTGATGCATATTAGAGCATAATATGACCAGAAATGACAGAAAACCACCATAAAATGAAAACAAGTCAAAAAGAGTCAAACTTTAAAACGCCTAAAAATACTTAAAATGGATCAGTAGTCAACAGAGTGACACATGTCAGAGCACAATATTGGCAGAAAGGACAGAAATAAATATATAAATATACATTTTAAGCGTTTTTAGGCTTTTCGAAATTTGACCATTTTTGACAAAAATCGACATGCTTTGGATGACTTTTTATTGATCTGGTTCATTTTTGGACATCCCATAATATGGTGATTTTTCACTATTTTTGGACAAACGATACTATCACATGTATCAACAGACTGTAATTAAGTCATTTTTAGCATTTTTAGCCATTTTAAAATTTGACCATTTTTGACAAAAATCAACATGCTATAGTATGACTTTTTTTGTTGATCTGGTTCATTTCTGGACGTCCCATAATTTGGTGTTTTTTCACTATTTTTGGACAAACTACTACTACATGTATCTACCGAGTATAAATGGGCCATTTCTAGCATTTTAAGGCATTTTAAAATTTCATAGTATAGTATGTCGTCAAAATTTCTTGAAAAAAAAAATCAACATGACTTTTTTTTGTTGATCTGGTTAATTTTTGGACATCCCATAATATGGAGTTTTTTTGTCATTTGCAGCCATATTATGCTCTAATATGTACCAACAGACTATAATTTACCCATTTCTAGCATTTTAAAATTTGACCATTTTTGACAAAAAAACATCATACGACTTATGACTTTCTTGTTTTCAGGGGTTTATTTTTGGACATCCCATAATATGATGTTTTTCTGTCATTTCCGGCCATATTATGCTTTAATATGTACCAACAGACTATAATGAATCCGTATTTAACATTTTTAGGTATTTTGAAATCGGATCATTTTTGACAAAAATCGACATGCTATAGTATGACTTCTTTTTTGTTGATCTGGTTAATTTCTGGACGTCCCATAATTTGGTGTTTTTTCACTATTTTTGGACAAACGATACTATCACATGTATCAACAGACTAATGAAGTAATTTTTAGGCATTTTCAAATTTGACCATTTTTAACAAAAATCGACATGCTATAGTATGACTTTTTTTTTTGATTGGATTCATTTCTGGACGTCCCATAATTTGGTATTTTTTCACTATTTTTGGACAAACTACTACTACATGTATCTACCGAGTATAAATGGGCCATTTCAGCATTTTTAGGCATTTTAAAATTTCATAGTATAGTATGTCGTCAAAAATCGACATACTATAGTATGACTTTTTTTTAAATCTGGTTCATTTTTGGACGTCCCATAATATAATGTTTTCTGTCATTTCTGGCCAACAGACTATAATTAATCCGTATTTAACATTTTTAGGCATTTTGAAATCGGATCATTTTTGACAAAAATCGACATGCTATAGTATGACTTTTTTATTGATCAGGTTCATTTTTGGACATCCCATAATATGGTGGGGTTTTTTTTGTCATTTCTGGCCATATTATGCTCTAATATGTATCAACAGACTATAATTTACCTATTTTAAACATTTTTAGGCATTTCAAAAATTTGACCATTTTTGACAAAAATCGACATGCTATAGTATGACTTTTTATTTGTTAGTGGGTCATTTTTGGACATCCCATAATATGGTGTTTTTTTGTAATTTCTGGCCATATTATGCTCTAATATGTACCAACAGACTATAATTAATCCGTATTTAACATTTTTAGGTATTTTCAAATTGGACCATTTTTGACAGAAAACGACATGCTATGGTATGACTTCTGTTTTTTTTTTAGGGGGTAATTTCTTTATCCGATACTTCCTGATAAGTGATGATTACCTGCTGGTCCAGCCAGGTGAGTGGTGTGGGGCTAGGCGTGGTGGGGGGCGTGGTCGGGGCAGGGCTGGCTGTGTCGGTACGCCATGATGAAACATGACGACTGGTGCCACCAGTAGAACATCAGCACCAGCAGCAGGTGCCACACCTGGTGGCTGGAGCCCAGGTAGTTCAGCTGGCCTGCAGCAGCACAGAGACCAGGTTAAAACTCTCACTGCATCCGTCTTTCACCATGTGTTCCAGGTTTCTATCCAGGTTTAAAAAGCTCTTTGACTTCTTCATGAGGTAGAAACGTCCAGCAGCTTGTTTCCTGCTGCAGCTCAACTCTACAGTTCACATGTCACATTTAATGCATCAACTCTTTATCAGCAAAGGTAAAAAAACACCTCAACCTTTTTTCGAGATATTTTCAAATTCTGCACTTCAGCATTTTAATGTAATATTTTATGTTTAATATTCTTTTGTGATTTTTGTGTAGTTTTATGTGTTTTTTTGTATTTTACTGTGCGTTTCTTTAATTTTTGTATTTTTTGTGTTTTTTAATTGTGTTTTATGTGTGTTTTTGTGTGTTTTTATATACGTGTTTTTTATTTTTGTGTGTGTTTTTTGTCCTTTTTTGTGTTTTTATGTGTTTTATGTAATTTTTTGTGTGGTTTTTGTAAAAAAAATGTATGTGTTTTTGTGTTTTTTATGTGTGTTTTTGTGTGTATTTTAGTCATTTTTGTGTGGTAATTGTAAAAAAATGTATGTGTTTTTGTGTTTTTTGTGTGTGTTTTTATATACGTGGGGGTTTTTTTGTGCGTATTTTATGTTTGTTTTTTGTCCTTTTTGTGTGTTTTTATGTGTTTTATGTGTGGTTTTATGTAATTTTTTGTGTGGTTTTTGTAAAAAACAAAGTATGTGTTTTTGTGTTTTTTGTTTATTTTTATATATGTGTTTTTTGTGTGTGTTTTTGTGTGTATTTTAGTCATTTTTGTGTGGTTTTTGTAAAAAAAATGTATGTGTTTTTGTGGTTTTATGTGTGTTTTTGTGTGTTTTTATATACGTGTTTTTTTATTTTTGTGCGTATTTTATGTGTGGTTTTATGTAATTTTTTGTGTGGTTTTTGTAAAAATATGTAT
The DNA here is from genome assembly GCF_030273125.1 of Centropristis striata. Classification (NCBI taxonomy): domain Eukaryota; kingdom Metazoa; phylum Chordata; class Actinopteri; order Perciformes; family Serranidae; genus Centropristis; species Centropristis striata. Next base: position 993,507 of record NC_081523.1, read on the forward strand.
GTGATTTTGTGTTTTTATGTGTTTTTATATACGTGATTTTTATTTTTGTGTGTATTTTATGTGTTTTTTGTGTTTTTTTTCCTTTTTGTGTGTTTTTATGTGTTTTATGTGTGGTTTTATGTCATTTTTTGTGTGGTTTTTGTAAAAAAAATGTATGTGTTTTTGTGTTTTTATGTGTGTTTTATGTGTTTTTATATACGTGTTTTTTATTTTTATGTGTGTTTTTTGTAATTTTTTGTGTGTTTTTTTATTTTTGTGCATATTTTATGTGTGGTTTTATGTAATTTTTTGTGTGGTTTTTGTAAAAAAAATGTATGTGATTTTGTGTTTTTATGTGTGTTTTATGTGTTTTTATATACGTGATTTTTATTTTTGTGTGTATTTTATGTGTGTTTTTTCTCATTTTTTGTGTGTTTTTTGTCCTTTTTGTGTGTTTTTATGTGTTTTATGTGTGGTTTTATGTCATTTTTTGTGTGGTTTTTGTAAAAAAAATGTATGTGTTTTTGTGTTTTTATTTGTGTTTTTGTGTGTTTTTATATACGTGTTTTTTATTTTTGTGTGTATTTTATGTGTGTTTTTTCTCATTTTTTGTGTGTTTTTTGTCCTTTTTGTGTGTTTTTATGTGTTTTATGTAAATTTTGTGTGTTTTTATGTCTTTTATGTAATTTTTTGTGTGGTTTAAAAAAAAAAAATGATGTGTTTTTGTGTCTTTTGTGTGTATTTTAGTCATTTTTTGTGTGGTTATTGTAAAAAAATGTATGTGTTTTTGTGTGTATTTTGTGTGTTTTTATTTTATTTTTTGTGTTTTTTATCCGTGTTTTTTGTCATTTTTTGTAAAAAAAAAAAAAAAAAATGTATGTGTTTTTGTGTCTTTTTATGTCTTTTTTGTAAATAAAAATTATGTGTTTTTGGTTTGTTTTTTGTGTTCAGAATGTTGATCCAGTAAGTCAGAATGAAATAATGATCTGGTGATGAAGGTGAGGTTGTGCTGGTTTATACAGACAGAATGAAAATGAGCAACAAAACAACATTTTGACAGAGTTTATCAAGCCCAAAGGCTGTTTGAGAACCTGTTTCTAAAAAAGAAAACTATAACTTTGGACCTTTTTCAACATGTTTCCAGTCAGTATTATAATATTGATGATTCCTGATCAACTATGATATAAATAGTTCCAGACTGTTTATTTGCTCTGAACAACAGAGGAAATTAAAAAGGTCTCACCTGGGAAGTAGCGTTCAGGGACCTTTGAAACGTAGAAAATGAGAGCTAGCACAGCGATGAAGTACATCCCCAGGACCCGAGGGACGAACGCCTGAAAGAGAAGAAGATTTATTAAAATATGGAAATAATTAAAAAAAATAATAATGTATTATAATGACTCTTAATCCTAAATCAGTAGCATAAACAACATTATACGATACAATTAGAGGTTAAATATAGGAAAGAATGCTGCTGAATATGAAGAAAACTTGACAAGAAGATGATCGCGAGATGATTTCTGGGGGTCGCCAAATCATTTCATCAGTCAGCTCTGTCTCCACTGTGTTAAAGTGTTCATGTGTTTTAGTCTTTTTGGTCACTTAATGTCTTTTTTTGGTCATTTTGTGTCTTTTTTGGTCATTTTGTTTCCTTTTTTTAGTCATTTTGTGTCTTTTTTTTTTGGTCATTTTGTTTCTTTTTTGTGTCATTTTGTCTTTTTTTGGTCATTTTGTCTTTTTTTAGTCATTTTGTTTCTTTTTTTGGTAATTTTGTTTCTTTTTTGGCTCATTTGTGTCTTTTTTGGTCATTTTGTGTCTTTTTTGGTCATTTTGTGTCTTTTTTTGATCATTTTGTGGTCAATTTATTACTTTTTTAGTCATTTTGTGTCTTTCTTGGTCATTTTGTGTCTTTTGGGCAATTTGTGTCTTTTTTTTGGTCATTTTGTGTCTTTTTGGGTCATTTTGTGTCTTTTTTGATAATTTTGTGGTCAATTTATTTCTTTTTTAGTCATTTTGATTCCTTTTTTTGGTCATTTTGTGTCTTTTTTGGTCATTTTGTGTCTTTTTTTGATCATTTTGTGGTCAATTTATTTCTTTTGTAGTCATTTTGTTTCCTTTTTTTGATCATTTTGTATCTTTTTTTGTCATTTTGTGTCTTTTTTGGTCATTTTGTGTCTTTTTTGGGCAATTTGTGTCTTTTTTTGGTCATTTTGTGTCTTTTTAGGTCATTTTGTGTCTTTTTTGATAATTTTGTGGTCAATTTATTTCTTTTTTAGTCATTTTGATTCCTTTTTTTGGTCATTTTGTGTCTTTTTTGGTCATTTTGTGTCTTTTTTTGGTCATTTTGTGTCTTTTTTTGATAATTTTGTGGTCATTTTGTGTCTTTTTTGGTCATGTTTGCTTTTTTTTGGTCATTTTGTTCATTCTTTGGGTGATCTGAACTGTGCATGTGAGATTGTGTTCAGTGAGTGGGGGTCACGGACAACATGCATGTTAAATTGGGGGTCGCGACTCAAAAAGGTTGAGAACTACTGATCTAGATCAACGAGGACAGGAGAGGCTGTTTACACAGAGCTGAGGGGAGAGGACAGGAGAGGCTGTTTACACAGAGCAGAGGGGAGAGGACAGGAGAGGCTGTTTACACAGAGCTGAGAGGAGAGGACAGGAGAGGCTGTTTACACAGAGCTGAGAGGAGAGGACAGGAGAGGCTGTTTACACAGAGCTGAGAGGAGAGGACAGGAGAGGCTGTTTACACAGAGCTGAGGGGAGAGGACAGGAGAGGCTGTTTACACAGAGCTGAGGGGAGAGGACAGGAGAGGCTGTTTACACAGAGCAGAGAGGAGAGGACAGGAGAGGCTGTTTACACAGAGCAGAGGGGAGAGGACAGGAGAGGCTGTTTACACAGAGCAGAGAGGAGAGGACAGGAGAGGCTGTTTACACAGAGCTGAGGGGAGAGGACAGGAGAGGCTGTTTACACAGAGCTGAGGGGAGAGGACAGGAAAGGTTGGAAACGTGACAAGACTTCAATATGTGGACCTTTTTTTAGGTAATTTCACGTTTTTTTAGGTTCCTTTTTTTGTCATTTTAGGAAATTTTGTGTCTTTTTGGTAATTTTACGTCTTGGTTTGGTTGTCTTGTGTCTTTTTTGGTAATTTCTGGAAATTTTGGTATCTTTTGGGGAAATTTACGTCTTTTTTGTGGTATTTTTGCAACTTGTTTGATCATTTTGTGTCTTTGGAAAATTACGTCTTTTTTTGGTGATTTTGTATCTTTTTGGGGAAATTTAAGTATTTTTTGGTAATTTTGCTACTTTTCTTGGTCATTTTGTGTCTTTTTTGGAAATTTTTTGTCGGTCATGAGACAAATATCCACTGAAAATCTGTTTACACAGAGCTGAGAGGAGAGGACAGGAGAGGCTGTTTACACAGAGCAGAGGGGAGAGGACAGGAGAGGCTGTTTACACAGAGCTGAGAGGAGAGGACAGGAGAGGCTGTTTACACAGAGCAGAGAGGAGAGGACAGGAGAGGCTGTTTACACAGAGCAGAGAGGAGAGGACAGGAGAGGCTGTTTACACAGAGCTGAGAGGAGAGGACAGGAGAGGCTGTTTACACAGAGCTGAGAGGAGAGGACAGGAGAGGCTGTTTACACAGAGCTGAGGGGAGAGGACAGGAGAGGCTGTTTACACAGAGCTGAGAGGAGAGGACAGGAGAGGCTGTTTACACAGAGCTGAGGGGAGAGGACAGGAGAGGCTGCAGGTAGAAGATGTAAAATGTGATAAATTCAATTATGACCGTTTCTGAAGCAGCACCTTTAAAACTAAGCAGTTATTAATAAATGCATTCAAAGCTTCTATTGATGTTTTGGATGCATGTTGTCATATTTCAACCATGTAAGAGCTGAAATAGACCCCAATTGGGGTCGCGAGATGATTTCTGGGGGTCGCCAAATCATTTTGGAAGTCAGCTCTGTCTCCACTGTGTTTAAGTGTTCATGTGTTAATGTGTTTTAGTCTTTTTGGTCATTTAATGGTTTTTTTTTGTTATTTTGTGTTTTTTTCTTTTTGTCATTTTCTGTCTTTTTTGGTCATTTAGTGTCTTTTCTGGTAATTTTGTGTCTTTTTTGGTCATTTTGTTTCCTTTTTTTGGTCAATTTGTTTCTTTTTTGGGCCATTTTGTGTCTTTTTTTGGTCATTTTTGGGTCAATTTGAGTCCTTTTTTGCAGACTGACCTGGACGAGCTCTGAGGAGAACCCTCCGGTGATGCAGATCCAGTGGACGGTGGGGACGAGGCCGTATCCGGCCACCAGGCAGAAGATGAGCGAGCGCAGCTGCTTCCACTGCTTGCTGAGGTAATGAGGATGGATCTGAGCGAAGAAGACGGCCAGGATCATCGCCAGGACCGTCACCAGGTACACCTGCCGCCAGTACTAAAGGGACACGAGGACACGGAGGACAGGGAGGACAGGGAAGACAGGAAGGACATGTTAAATCCTCTCAGGAGTCAAAACTTCAGGATAAAAGTTACAGTATCTTGTCCAAATGGTTAAAAGATAAAAATCCAAAATGGGATTAAAAAAAAGTCATAGTATAGTATGTCGTCCAAATTTCATAATAAAAGTCATAGTAGAGTATGTTGTCAAACTTTCATAATAAAAGTCATAGTATAGTACGGTGTCCGAATTTCATAATAAAAGTCATAGTATAGTACGGTGTCCGAATTTCATAATAAAAGTCATAGTATAGTATGTCGTCCAAATTTCATAATAAAAGTCATGATATAGTATGTAGTCCGAATTTCATAATAAAAGTCGTAGTATAGTACGGCATCCAAATTTCATACTAAAAGTCATGATATTGTATGTTGTCCGAATTTCATAATAAAAGTCATGATATTGTATGTTGTCCGAATTTCATAATAAAAGTCATAGTATAGTATGTTGTCAAACTTTCATAATAAAAGTCATAGTATAATATGTCGTCCAAATTTCATAATAAAAGTCATGATATAGTATGTAGTCTGAATTTCATAATAAAAGTCAATATATAGTATTCATCCATCCATCCATTATAGTTGTCGTCCAAATTTCATAATAAAAGTCGTAGTATCGTATGTCGTCTGAATTTCATAATAAAAGTCATAGTATAGTACGGCGTCCGAATTTCATAATAAAAGTCATAGTATAATATGTTGTCCGAATGGTTAAAAAATAAAAGTCCAAAATGGGATTAAAAAAAAAAAAGTCGTAGTATCGTATATCGTCCGAATTTCATAATAAAAGTAGTAGTATAGTATGTTGTCCAATTGGTTAAAAAATAAAAGTCCAAAATGGGATTTAAAAAAAAAAGTCGTAGTATAGTATGTAGTCTGAATTTCATAATAAAAGTCATAGTATAGTATGTCGCCGAATTTCAGAATAAAAGTCATAGTATAGAATGTCGTGAAACTTTCATAATAAAAGTTGTAGTATAGTCTGTCATCCGAATTTCATAATAAAAGTCATAGTATCGCATGTCGTCCGAATTTCGGACAACATACTATACCACAACTTTTATTATGAAATCTCAAATGCTTATTTTTGTTCTCTGGAGTTCAGATTCTTACAGAAAACGACCTCCCGTGTGAAGATTTCCTGTTTTATATCGCTGTATACTAAATATCTTCAGGGTTTGACTGCTGATCAAAGGAAACAAGGAACAAAAGACGATTCAAAGACTTCTCCTTGAACTCTGGGAACGTGTGATTTTAACAGTTTTCTGATCTTTAATTGACTGTAAATAACGCAGATTAATCAAAAAAAGACATGAATTGTTCGTCGAAGCCATGAAACACTTTGTGTGTTCACACCTCACTTCTTTATATATGTGCTCGTTTTTTAAAAACTTGCATATATTATTTGCACAAAACAGTGCCTGTGATCTGTTTGCTGCATGTGCTAAAAAATGTCTCCAACTGTTTGCAGAGCAGAAACGCTGCGACTTAAACTTCTATAAGTGAGTGTGTGTGTGTGTGTGTGTGTGTGTGTGTGTGTGTGTGTGTGTTCAGCCTGGACAGCCTCGTCGTCTCCGTCCCTTCTGTCCGTTTGTGTGGATGTAGGCCTCCGTCCAGTCACACGTCCTCGTGTGACGAGTCCTGCTGAATTTCACAGTGAATAAATTTGCACCAGGAACAAGGCCTCGCTCGGCTCCAGCCAAATAATTCACCAAGCTTCTTCTTCTTCTTCTTCTTCTTCTTCTTCTTCTCTCCGAGCAGACACCGTGTTCTCTTCTCCAAATCTGCATTTTCTATAAAACACTCCCCGACGAGTCGAGACGAGTCGACAGAGAGTTTGTTTGACTGGCTAAAAATATAAAAATCAGTTTTTCTGTACAGGGACTTGGCTTGCGGCGGGAGTTAGAGCCCCCCCAGAAGCAGAGCCCCCCCAGTCTCCAGTCTTGGCAGGGACCGGGAGGCCCCCTTTTCATCTGAGACAGCTCCCAGACTTGCGAACGTCATATGGTGGGGAACAGGAGTGACGGAGCGCTCCGTGAACGCAGCCATCTGGTTTGAGCTGGAGCAGCTTTCAGCTGCGTTCTGGGGGCAAAATAACCCGGCGCTTCCAATATGCGGGGGAAAGCGAACAGCAAGGAGCACAGCCAAATACTTCAGGAGTTAAAAATAAATAAATAAATGAATTCAAAAGAGAAGCAACCAGCACAGAATAAATAAATAAATAAATAAATAAAGAAGTGTATGGTGGTGGTGGGCGGCTGTCATCAGAGGCTGCTTTTTCTTTTTTTTTTTTTTTCCAAGCGGCGAGCGCAGCTAAAGGTGTCGTGTTGCGTTTTCACCGGGAACAATGAGTCAATCAGCAGACGGTGGGCTCCACTTCAGCTTTATTCAATTACAGAGCCGCTTCGGTCGGGCCGAAGGACGTGGAGCAAAAAAAACTAAAGCGTCTCCAGGGAGGACGGAGGTGGTTCAGACGGGAAAGTATTGATTCACACAGAAACATATTTATATTATCTATAATGTGCATGAAGCAAAAAAGGTCTAAAACCAGATAAAACAGTAAATCTAAAGGTCTAAAACCAGATCAAACAGTAAATCTAAAGGTCTAAAACCAGATCAAACAGTAAATCTAAAGGTCTAAAACCAGATCAAACAGTAAATCTAAAGGTCTAAAACCAGATCAAACAGTAAATCTAAAGGTCTAAAACCAGATCAAACAGTAAATCTAAAGGTCTAAAACCAGATCAAACAGTAAATCTAAAGGTCTAAAACCAGATCAAACAGTAAATCTAAAGGTCTAAAACCAGATCAAACAGTAAATCTAAAGGTCTAAAACCAGATCAAACAGTAAATCTAAAGGTCTAAAACCAGATCAAACAGTAAATCTAAAGGTCTAAAACCAGATCAAACAGTAAATCTAAAGGTCTAAAACCAGATCAAACAGTAAATCTAAAGGTCTAAAACCAGGTAAAACAGTAAATCTAAAGGTCTAAAACCAGATCAAACAGTAAATCTAAAGGTCTAAAACCAGATCAAACAGTAAATCTAAAGGTCTAAAAGCAGATCAAACAGTAAATCTAAAGGTCTAAAAGCAGATCAAACAGTAAATCTAAAGGTCTAAAACCAGATCAAACAGTAAATCTAAAGGTCTAAAACCAGATCAAACAGTAAATCTAAAGGTCTAAAACCAGATCAAACAGTAAATCTAAAGGTCTAAAAGCAGATCAAACAGTAAATCTAAAGGTCTAAAACCAGATCAAACAGTAAATCTAAAGGTCTAAAACCAGATCAAACAGTAAATCTAAAGGTCTAAAACCAGATCAAACAGTAAATCTAAAGGTCTAAAACCAGATCAAACAGTAAATCTAAAGGTCTAAAACCAGATCAAACAGTAAATCTAAAGGTCTAAAAACAGATCAAACAGTAAATCTAAAGGTCTAAAACCAGATCAAACAGTAAATCTAAAGGTCTAAAACCAGATCGAACAGTAAATCTAAAGGTCTAAAACCAGATCAAACAGTAAATCTAAAGGTCTAAAACCAGATCAAACAGTAAATCTAAAGGTCTAAAACCAGATCAAACAGTAAATCTAAAGGTCTAAAACCAGATCAAACAGTAAATCTAAAGGTCTAAAACCAGATCGAACAGTAAATCTAAAGGTCTAAAACCAGATCAAACAGTAAATCTAAAGGTCTAAAACCAGATCGAACAGTAAATCTAAAGGTCTAAAACCAGATCAAACAGTAAATCTAAAGGTCTAAAACCAGATCAAACAGTAAATCTAAAGGTCTAAAACCAGATCAAACAGTAAATCTAAAGGTCTAAAACCAGATCAAACAGTAAATCTAAAGGTCTAAAACCAGATCAAACAGTAAATCTGAGGGAAATGATCTTGCTGCATGGACAGATAATTTACCTTGACAAGATTTATTAAATTAAGATTATTAAATCTAGAAATAAGCATGTTGAACACTTAAAATAAGAAATTAACTCTTAAAACAAGATAAATGACATGTTTGAGTTCTGCTGACTTCTATGCTGCAGGACTTATATATATTGCAGTGAAGAATTAGGCCACAATAAGTAAAATGTGACAGAATAGTCATTTGCAAAGAAAAAAAAAACCTGTAAATATTCACTAAACAAGCTTAATTTGGCAGCGTTTTATTTAGACCTATTGTCTCCTGAGTACATGTATAAATGAAATAATGAAATAGTTCCTTTTTTAATAAAGAAAAAATATATAATCACTTTAAAATCACTTTAAAATTAACCTGTTTTATGTGTTAAACTTCGACCTGAAAAGTAACTAAAGCTGTCAGCTGAATGTAATGAAGTAAAAAAGTACAATATTTGCCTATTTTTTCATACTTTATATCGGCATAGTAGAGTAGCTCTTACTGTTCACTGTACAGGGGATTTATTGTAGTTATCTAATATGCATTTATAGTTGTATTTCTGCTGCTGTGACACTTCAGTTTCCCTCAATAAAGTCTATCTGAGAGGTGAAGTACTGTACTGCAAACAAAAAACAAAAATCCCTAAACCTGGCATGCAGAAATCGGATAAAAATCAGAGAAGTGAATCTTTGGGCTGTTGCAGTAGAAGACTCATAGTTAACGAAAACTAACGAAATAACGAAAACTAGAATTGAAAAAACATTTTCGTCAACTGAAATACAAACGAGAGTTTTTAAGAAAATGATAACTAACTAAAACTGTATTTTGTGGTTACTAAACTAACTAAAACTAACTAAAATGATAGTGAAATGTCCTTCGTTTTCTTCTTTGTCAACTTTTTTCATACAGAATGACCGTGATGACACCATGTTGGCTGGAAAGAGAAACTTCTCAGCTTTCAGAAAACATTGGAATATTCCCGAAAGTTTAAACCGTTTAGTTATTATGGTAAAAGTGTCTCCGGAGCAACACTCTGTAAACTTTGGATGTTGTGTTTTCACTGAGTGCAAGTAAAAGTCTTCAATTCAACCATGAGACTAAAAATCCCAGTTTTTCGCGGCAGCGCTGAAAATCCAGCAGAATACATGTAGAGGAAAATACTAAAAACTAAACTAAAACAAAGTAAAAATATACTAAAACTAATAAACACTCAACTAAAACTGATAAAAACTAAACTAAAACCAATAAAAACTCAACAAAAACTAATAAAAACTCAACAAAAATGAATAAAATCTGAATTGAAACTCAACTAAATCTCAACTAAAACTAATACAAACTCAACAAAAACTAATAAAAACTCAACTAAAACTAATAAAAACTAAATTAAAACTCAACTAAAACGAATAAAAACTAAATTAAAACTCAACTAAAACTAATACAAACTCAACTCAAACTAATAAAAACTCAAATAAAACTAATAAAAACTCAACTAAAACTCAACTAAAATGAATAAAAACTCAACAAAAACGAATAAAAACTCAACTAAAACTCATCTAAAACTAATAAAAACGAAATTAAAACTCAACTAAAACGAATAAAAACTAAATTAAAACTCAACTAAAACTAATACAAACTCATCTAAAACTCAACTAAAACTCAACTAAAATGAATAAAAACTCAACAAAAACGAATAAAAACTCAACTAAAACGAATAAAACTCAACTAAAACGAATAAAAACTCAACTTAAACTAATAAAACTCAACCAAAACTAAACTACAACTAATAAAAACTCAACTAAAACCAATAAAAACTCAACTAAAACTAATAAAACTCAACGAAAACTCAACTAAAACCAATAAAAACTCAACTAAAATGAATAAAAACTCAACTAAAATGAATAAAAACTAAATTAAAACTCACTAAAACTGTTAAAAACTAAACTAAAACCAATAAAAACTCAACAAAACCTAATAAAAACTCAAATAAATTGAATAAAAACTAAATTAAAACTCAACTAAAATGAATAAAAACTTAATTAAAACTCAACTAAAACTAATAAAAACTCAACAAAAACTAATAAAAACTCAACTAAAACTCATCTAAAACTAAATTAAAACTCAACAAAAACGAATAAAAACTCAACTAAAACTCAACTAAAATGAATAAAAACTCAACAAAAACGAATAAAAACTCAACTAAAACGAATAAAACTCAACTAAAACGAATAAAAACTCAACTTAAACTAATAAAATTCAACCAAAACCAATAAAAACTCAACTAAAATGAATAAAAACTCAACTAAAATGAATAAAAACTAAATTAAAACTCACTAAAACTGTTAAAAACTAAACTAAAACCAATAAAAACTCAACAAAACCTAATAAAAACTCAACTAAAATGAATAAAAACTAAATTAAAACTCAACTAAAACTAATAAAAACTCAACAAAACCTAATAAAAACTCAAATAAATTGAATAAAAACTAAATTAAAACTCAACTAAAATGATTAAAAACTTAATTAAAACTCAACTAAAACTAATAAAAACTCAACAAAAACTAATAAAAACTCAACTAAAACTAAATTAAAACTCAACAAAAACGAATAAAAACTCAACTAAAACGAATAAAACTCAACTAAAACGAATAAAAACTCAACTTAAACTAATAAAATTCAACCAAAACTAATAAAAACTCAACTAAAACCAATAAAAACTCAACTAAAACTAATAAAACTCAACCAAAACTCAACTAAAACTAATAAAAACTCAACTAAAATGAATAAAAACTAAATTAAAACTCAACTAAAACTGTTAAAAACTAAACTAAAACCAATAAAAACTCAACAAAACCTTATAAAAACTCAACTAAAATGAATAAAAACTAAATTAAAACTCAACTAAAACTCAACTAAAACTAATAAAAACTCAACAAAAACTAATAAAAACTCAACTAAAACTAATAAAAACTAAATTAAAACTCAACTAAAACAAATAAATACTAAATTAAAACTCAACTAAAACTAATACAAACTCAACTCAAACTAATAAAAACTCAAATAAAACTAATAAAAACTCAACAAAAACTCAACTAAAATGAATAAAAACTCAACAAAAACGAATAAAAACTCAACTAAAACTCATCTAAAACTAATAAAAACTAAATTAAAACTAAACTAAAACGAATAAAAACTAAATTAAAACTCAACTAAAACTAATACAAACTCAACTCAAACTAATAAAAACTCAACTAAAACTAATAAAAACTCAACTAAAACTCAACTAAAATGAATAAAAACTCAACAAAAACGAATAAAAACTCAACTAAAATGAATAAAACTCAATTAAAACGAATAAAAACTCAACTAAAACTAAACTAAAACTTATAAAAACTCAACTAAAACTAATAAAAACTCAACTAAAACTAATAAAACTCAACCAAAACTCAACTAAAATGAATAAAAACTCAACAAAAATGAATAAAAACTCAACTAAAACGAATAAAACTCAACTAAAATGAATAAAAACTCAACTTAAACTAATAAAACTCAACCAAAATTAAACTAAAACTTATAAAAACTCAACTAAAACCAATAAAAACTCAACTAAAACTAATAAAACTCAACCAAAACTCAACTAAAACCAATAAAAACTCAACTAAAACTGATAAAAACTAAACTAAAACCAATAAAAACTCAACAAAAACTAATAAAAACTCAACTAAAACTCATCTAAAACTAATTAAAACTCAACTAAAACGAATGAAAACTAAATTAAAACTCAACTAAAACTAAAACAAACAACTCAAACTCAACTAAAATGAATAAAAACTCAACTTAAACGAATAAAACTCAACTAAAACGAATAAAAACTCAACTTAAACTACTAAAACTCAACCAAAACTAAACTAAAACTTCTAAAAACTCAACTAAAACCAATAAAAACTCAACTAAAACTAATAAAAACTCAACTAAAACTGATAAAAACTAAACTAAAACCAATAAAAACTCAACAAAAACTAATAAAAACTCATCTAAAACTAATTAAAACTCAACTAAAACGAATGAAAACTAAATTAAAACTCAACTAAAACGAATGAAAACTAAATTAAAACTCAACTAAAACTAATACAAACTCAACTCAAACTAATAAAAACTCAACTAAAACTAATAAAAACTCAACTAAAACTCAACTAAAATGAATAAAAACTCAACAAAAACAAATAAAAACTCAACTAAAATGAATAAAACTCAATTAAAACGAATAAAAACTCAACTAAAACTAAACTAAAACTAATAAAAACTCAACTAAAACTAATAAAACTCAACCAAAACTCAACTAAAATGAATAAAAACTCAACAAAAATGAATAAAAACTCAACTAAAACGAATAAAACTCAACTAAAATGAATAAAAACTCAACTTAAACTAATAAAACTCAACCAAAATTAAACTAAAACTTATAAAAACTCAACTAAAACCAATAAAAACTCAACTAAAACTAATAAAACTCAACCAAAACTCAACTAAAACCAATAAAAACTCAACTAAAACTGATAAAAACTAAACTAAAACCAATAAAAACTCAACAAAAACTAATAAAAACTCAACTAAAACTAATCTAAAACTAATTAATACTCAACTAAAACGAATGAAAACTAAATTAAAACTCAACTAAAACTAAAACAAACAACTCAAACTCAACTAAAATGAATAAAAACTCAACTTAAACGAATAAAACTCAACTAAAACGAATAAAAACTCAACTTAAACTACTAAAACTCAACCAAAACTAAACTAAAACTTCTAAAAACTCAACTAAAACCAATAAAAACTCAACTAAAACTAATAAAAACTCAACTAAAACTGATAAAAACTAAACTAAAACCAATAAAAACTCAACAAAAACTAATAAAAACTCATCTAAAACTAATTAAAACTCAACTAAAACGAATGAAAACTAAATTGAAACTCAACTAAAACGAATGAAAACTAAATTAAAACTCAACTAAAACTAATACAAACTCAACTCAAACTAATAAAAACTCAACTAAAACTAATAAAAACTCAACTAAAACTCAACTAAAATGAATAAAAACTCAACAAAAACAAATAAAAACTCATCTAAAACTAATAAAACTCAACCAAAACTCAACTAAAACCAATAAAAACTCAACTAAACCTAATAAAAACTCAACTAAAATGAATAAAAACTCAATTAAAACTCAACTAAAACTCAACTAAAACTAATAAAAACTCAACTAAATTGAATAAAAACTAAATTAAAACTCAACTAAAATGAATAAAAACTTAATTAAAACTCAACTAAAACTAATAAAAACTCAACAAAAACTAATAAAAACTCAACTAAAACTCATTTAAAACTAATAATAACTAAATTAAAACTCAACTAAAACGAATAAAAACTCAACTAAAATGAATAAAAGCTAAATTAAAACTCAACTAAAACTAATAAAAACTCAATTAAAACTAATAAAAACTCAACTAAAACTAATAAAAACTCAACTAAAATTCATAAAAACTCATAAAAACTCAACGACAACTAATAAAAACTCAACTAACACTAATAAAAACTAAACTAAAATTCAACTAAAACTAATAAAACTCAACTAAAACTAATAAAACTCAACCAAAACTAAACTAAAACTAATCAAAACTAAACAAAAACCAGCAAACTCACCCTAAAAAACTAACTAAAACTATTTGAAAACAAAAAAAATCACAACAAAACTAATGAAAAACCCAAAACTATAACAATAAACCTTGGTAAAACCTTAATAACCCTCCATGCAGATACTGTATATAAACCAGAGAAGAAGAGAACTGACGTTGTTGCAGTAGAAGGTGTAGAAGACTCCTAAACTAAACTAAAACTAATGAAAACTAAACTAAAACTAATGAAAACTCAACTAAAACTAATAAAAACTCAACTAAAATTCATAAAAACTCAACTAAAACTAATAAAAACTCATAAAAACTCAACTAAAAAGAATAAAAACTCAACTAAAACAAATAAAAACTCAACTAAAACGAATAAAAACTCAACTTAAACTAATAAAACTCAACCAAAACTAATAAAAAACTCAACTAAAACAAATAAAAACTCAACTAAAATTCATAAAAACTCAACTAAAACTAATAAAAACTCATAAAAACTCAACGACAACTAATAAAAACTCAACTAAAACTAATAAAAACTCAACTAAAATTCATAAAAACTCAACAAAAACTAATAAAAACTCAACTAAAACTAATAAAAACTCAACTAAAACTAATAAAAACTCAACTAAAATTCAACTAAAACTAATAAAAACTCAACTAAAATTCATAAAAACTCAACAAAAACTTCACTACAACTAATAAAAACTCAACGAAAACTCAACTAAAACCTATAAAAACTCAATTAAAACTCATAAAAACTCAACGAAAACTAATAAAAACTCAACAAAAACTAAGCATTTTCAAAAATTAAAAACTAAATAAAACTACTAAAAACTAAACTAAAACTAACTGAATTTGAAAACAAAAATTCACAACGAAGTTAAAACTAAAACTAATGAAAAACCCAAAACTATAACAATAAACCTTGGTAAAACCTTAATAACCCTCCATGCAGATACTGTATATAAACCAGAGAAGAAGAGAACTGACGTTGTTGCAGTAGAAGGTGTAGAAGACTCCGGGGACGTAGCAGCCCAGGATGCCGATGATCAACTAAAACTAAACTAAAACTAATAAAAACTGAATTAAAACTCAACTAAAACTAATAAAAACTCAACTAAAACTAATAAAAACTCAATTAAAACTCAACTAAAACTCACAAAAACTCAACTAAAACTAATAAAAACTCAATTAAAACTCAACTAAAACTAATAAAAACTCAACTAAAACTAATAAAAACTCAACTAAAACTCAACCAAAACTAATAAAAACTCAATTAAAACTCAACTAAAACTAATAAAAACTCAACTACAACTAATAAAAACTCCACTAAATCTAATTAAAACTCAACTAAAACTAATAAAAACTCAACTAAAACTAATAAAAGCTCAATTAAAACTCAACTAAAACTAATAAAAACTCAATTAAAACTCAACTAAAACTAATAAAAACTCAACTAAAACTAATAAAAACTCAACTAGAATTAATAAAAACTCAACTAAAACGTCACTACAACTAATAAAAACTCAACTAAAACTCAACTAAAACTAATAAAAACTCAACTAAAACTAATAAAAACTCAACTAAAATTTATAAAAACTCAACTAAAACTAATAAAAACTCAACTAAAACTCACAAAAACTCATAAAAACAAATAAAAACTCAACTAAAACTAATAAAAACTAAACTAAAATTCACAAAACTAATAAAAACTAAACTAAAACTAAGCATTTTCCAAAACCTAAAAACTCAAGTAAAACTAGCAAACTCTCTAAAAACTAACTAAAACTAACTGAATTTGAAAACAAAAATTCACAACGAAGTTAAAACTAAAACTAATGAAAAACCCAAAACTATAACAATAAACCTTGGTAAAACCTTAATAACCCTCCATGCAGATACTGTATATAAACCAGAGAAGAAGAGAACTGACGTTGTTGCAGTAGAAGGTGTAGAAGACTCCTAAACTAAACTAAAACTGATAAAAACTAAACTAAAACTGATAAAAACTCAACTAAAACTGATAAAAACTCAACTAAAACTAAACTAAAACTAATACAAACTCAATTATAACTAATAAAAACTCAAATAAAACTAATAAAAACTCAATTAAAACTAATAAAAACTCAACTAAAACTAATAAAAACTCAACTAAAACTCAACTAAAACTAATAAAAACTGAACTAAAATTCATAAAAACTCAACTAAAACTAATAAAAACTCAACTAAAACTCAACTAAAACTAATAAAAACTCAACTAAAATGCATAAAAACTCAACTAAAACTAATAAAAACTCAACTAAAACTAATAAAAACTCAACTAAAATTCAACTAAAACTAATAAAAACTCAACTAAAATTCATAAAAACTAATAAAAACTAAACTAAAACTAAGCATTTTCCAAAACCTAAAAACTCAAGTAAAACTAGCAAACTCTCTAAAAACTAACTAAAACTAACTGAATTTGAAAACAAAAATTCACAACGAAGTTAAAACTAAAACTAATGAAAAACCCAAAACTATAACAATAAACCTTGGTAAAACCTTAATAACCCTCCATGCAGATACTGTATATAAACCAGAGAAGAAGAGAACTGACGTTGTTGCAGTAGAAGGTGTAGAAGACTCCTAAACTAAACTAAAACTGATAAAAACTCAACTAAAACTGATAAAAACTCAACTAAAACTAAACTAAAACTAATACAAACTCAATTAAAACTAATAAAAACTCAAATAAAACTAATAAAAACTCAATTAAAACTAATAAAAACTCAACTAAAACTAATAAAAACTCAACTAAAACTCAACTAAAACTAATAAAAACTCAACTAAAATTCATAAAAACTCAACTAAAACTAATAAAAACTCAACTAAAACTCAACTAAAACTAATAAAAACTCAACTAAAATGCATAAAAACTCAACTAAAACGAATAAAAACTCAACTTAAACGAATAAAAACTCAACTTAAACTAATAAAACTCAACCAAAACCAATAAAAACTCAACTAAAACGAATAAAAACTCAACCAAAACTAATAAAACTCAACCAAAACTCAACTAAAACCAATAAAAACTCAACTAAAACCAATAAAAACTCAACTAAAACCAATAAAAACTCAACTAAACTGAATTTGAAAACAAAAAAATTCCCAACAAAACTAATGAAAAACCCAAAACTATAACAATAAACCTTGGTAAAACCTTAATAACCCTCCATGCAGATACTGTATATAAACCAGAGAAGAAGAAGTATAACTGACGTTGTTGCAGTAGAAGGTGTAGAAGACTCCGGGGACGTAGCAGCCCAGGATGCCGATGGAGACGCCGGCGTAGTCCAACGCCAGCCAGCGGCGGCTCGTCTTCTCCGATCGGTGGCAGCAGAACAGGTGATAACCCACCGAACACAACATGCACAGCTGAGGAAGGACACACAACACGCAGGATGTGAGATAACAAGTAGCTCAATATTATGATTCAACCAAACCATTTCCTCTCTAAATCCTGCCTTTTTTTTAATGGGATCATGTTTTTTTTAATTGGACTTGAAGACTCTGGTTGTCAGAGCTGGTCCAGCCAACTGCTGGACTGATTATTTGTTCATTTGTTGAGCAGAACTGCCAATATTTTGGATCAGGTCTGATGTCCTTCTGCAGCCGCTCCCATTAAGGTAACACCATGCGATTGTCACATATTCAGTTTCCAGGATATTCGGCTCATTTGGAGAAGGAAAAAAGACACAAATGGCCAAAAAAAGACACAAAATTACTAAAAAAAAGACACAAATGACCAAAAACGACACAAAATGACTTAAAAAAGACACAAAATGACCAAAAGGAGACACAAAATGACTAAAAAAAAGACACAAAATGACAGAAAAATACACAAAATGACTTTAAAAAGACACAAATGACTAAAAAAAGACACAAAATGACAGAAAAAAACTAAATTACTTAAAAAAAGACACAAAATGACCAAAAAAAGACACAAAATTACAAAAAAAAGACACCAAATGACAGAAAAATACACAAAATGACAAAAAAAGACACAAAATGACAGAAAAAAACTAAATTACTTAAAAAAAGACAAAATGACAAAAAAAAGACACAAAATGACAAAAAAAAAAAAGACACAAATGACCAAAAACGACACAAAATGACTTGAAAAAGACACAAAATGACCAAAAGGAGACACAAAATGACTAAAAAAAAGACACAAAATGACAGAAAAATACACAAAATGACTTTAAAAAGACACAAATGACCAAAAAAAGACACAAAATTACTAAAAAAAGACACAAATGACCAAAAACGACACAAAATGACTTGAAAAATACACAAAATGACCAAAAAAAGACACAAAATTACAAAAAAAAGACACCAAATGACAGAAAAATACACAAAATCACAAAAAAAAGACACAAATGACAGAAAAATACACAAAATGACAAAAAAAAGACACAAAATGACAGAAAAAACTAAATTACTTAAAAAAGACACAAAATGACCAAAAAAAAGAAACAAAATTACAACAAATAAAGACACAAATGACCAAATACGACACAAAATGACTTAAAAACGACACAAAACAACTTAAAAAAGACACAAAATGATGTAGCTAAATATTATGATTCAACCAAACCATTTCCTCTCTAAATAAGCCTTTTTTTTTTAATGGGATCATGTTTTTTTTTATTGGACTTGAAGACTCTGGTTGTCAGAGCTGGTCCAGCCAACTGCTGGACTGATTATTTGTTCATTTGTTGAGCAGAACTGCCAATATTTTGGATCAGGTCTGATGTCCTTCTGCAGCCGCTCCCATTAAGGTAACACCATGCGACTGTCACATATTCAGTTTCCAGGATATTCGGCTCATTTGGAGAAGAAAAAAAGACACAAATGGCCAAAAAAAGACACAAAATTACTAAAAAAAGACACAAAATGACTAAAAAAAAAGACACAAATGACCAAAAACGACACAAAATGACTTAAAAAAGACACAAAATGACCAAAAGGAGACACAAAATGACTAAAAAAAGACACAAAATGACTTTAAAAAGACAGAAATTACTAAAAAAAGACACAAAATGACCAAAAAAAGACACAAAATTACTAAAAAAGACACAAAATTACTAAACAAAAGACACAAATGACCAAAAACTACACAAAATGACTTAAAAAAGACACAAAATGACTAAAAAAAGACACAAAATGACAGAAAAATACACAAAATGACTTTAAAAAGACACAAATGACTAAAAAAAGACACAAAATGACAGAAAAAAAATTAAATTACTTAAAAAAGACACAAAATTACCAAAAAAAGACACAAAATTACAAAAAAAAAACACCAAATGACAGAAAAATACAAATGTCCTTCTGCAGCCGCTCCCATTAAGGTAACACCATGCGATTGTCACATATTCAGTTTCCAGGATATTCGGCTCATTTGGAGAAACCACCACATTGCTCAACATAAGGAGAAACCATAAAACCTGCCCCGTCGAGGTAAACTTGGCTAAAAAATGACAGGAACAGAGCTGGAATATCCTCCGCAGACACAAAATGAGCAAAAAAAGACACAAAATTACTAAAAAAAGACACAAAATCAGCAAAAAAAGACACAAAATTACTAAAAAAAAGACACAAAATCAGCAAAAAAAGACACAAAATTACTAAAAAAGGGCACAAAATGACAGAAAGAAACTAAATTACTTTAAAAAGACACAAAATGACCAAAAAAAGGAAACAAAATTACTAAAAAAAGACACAAAATTACTATAAAAAAAAGACACAAAATGACTAAAAAAAAAGGGCACAAAATGACAGAAAAAAACTAAATTACTTAAAAAAGACACAAAATGACCAAAAAAAGAAACAAAATGACAAAAAAAGACACAAAATTACAAAAAAAAGACAGAAAATGACAGAAAAAAAACTAAATTACTTAAAAAAAGACACAAAATGACAGAAAAAAGACACAAAATGACAGAAAAAAACCCTAAATGACTTAAAAAAGACACAAATTACCAAAAAAAGACACAAAATGACTAAAAAAAAAGACACAAAATGACTAAAAAAAAAGACACAAAATGACAGAAAAAAAACGAAATTACTTTTAAAAAAAACACAAAATGACAAAAAAAAAGACAAAATCCCAAAATGACTCTGTGTAAACAGCCTGTAGTTCTGTCTGATGATTTTCAGTAAATATTTGTCACATGACCTCTTGTCTCAGAAACATAAATCATGGCTTCATGGTTTTGGTAAAAAATTGCAGAATTTAATGTTTTTAACAAAACCTGGTTAGTGCAAATTGTTTTATTTTGGTGACATTATTATAATATTATTATTATTATTATTATATTATATATAATATTACACATTATAATATATATAATTTGTAATATTATATATAATTTTATAAATTATATAGAATATAATTTGTAATATGTTCTGATAAAGAACTTGACGTTCCAATAAAAAATACTGTCGTTAAAAGGACGATTTAAGCAGCAGAAGTGGCGTTTTGTCACCACCAGAAGGATTTAGAGGCCAGTTTTTACTGTCACTACATCACAGCTGACTCTGATATTTACTCTGATATTTACTCTATTTACTCTGATATTTACTCTGATATTTACTCTGATATTTACTCTGATATTTACTCTATTTACTCTGATATTGACTCTGATATTGACTCTGATATTTACTCTGATATTTACTCTGATATTTACTCTATTTACTCTGATATTGACTCTGATATTTCCTCTGATATTGACTGTGATATTTCTAGCAGCCGTCCTGATGAAGGGAGCTGGAGGTGGAGGTGGAGGTGGAGGTGGAGGTGGAGGTGGAGGCCTGGTACCTGGAAGCAGAAGAGTCCGATGGAGTAGATGACGTAGTCCTCTTTGGAGGCTCCGATGGCCGGCAGCACCGAGGACATGTTGTAGACTCCGACACAGAAGAAGAGCAGGAAACCCAACAGATGGCTCCAGATGTTCACCGTCTCATTGGACAGGATGAACAGGCTGCACAGAGGTAAAAACAGGCACTCAGTTAAAAAATATTATTATTATTATTCCCCTCTTAAAAATGACTTTATTCTCCTAATTAATTCAATATTTACAACTTTATTCTCGTAATTAATTCAATATTTGACTTTATTCTCGTAATTAATTAAATCTTTTTGACTTTATTCTCATAATTAATTAATTAAATATTTTTTACTTTATTCTCGTAATTAATTCAATATTTTTTACTTTATTCTCATAAATAATTAAATATTTTTTACTTTATTCTCATAATTAATTAAATATTTTTTACTTTATTCTCGTAATTAATTAAATATTTTTTACTTTATTCTCGTAATTTATTCAATATTTACTACTTTATTCTCATAAGTAATTCATTATTCACAACTTTATTCTCGTAATTAATTAAATATTTTTGACTTAATTCTCGTAATTAAATATTTTTGACTTTATTTTCAGAATTAAATATTTTTGACTTAATTCTCGTAATTAAATATTTTTGACTTTATTTTCAGAATTAAACATTTTCAACTTTATTCTCATAATTTATTAAATATTTTTGACTTTATTCTCATAATTAATTCATTATTTACAACTTTATTCTTGTAATTAATTATATATTTTTGACTTTATTTTCAGAATTAAATATTTTCAACTTTATTCTCATAATTAATTAAATATTTTTGACTTTATTCTCATAAATAATTAAATATTTGACTTTATTCTCATAATTAATTAAATATTTTTTACTTTATTCTCGTAATTAATTCAATATTTACGACTTTATTCTCATAATTAATTAAATATTTTTGACTTTATTTTCAGAATTTAATATTTTCAACTTTATTCTCATAAATAATTAAATATTTTTTACTTTATTCTCATAATTAATTAAATATTTTTTACTTTATTCTCGTAATTTATTCAATATTTACGACTTTATTCTCATAATTAATTACATTTTTTTTTCTTTATTCTCATAAATAATTAAATATTTGACTTTATTCTCATAATTAATTAAATATTTTTTACTTTATTCTCATAATTAATTAAATATTTTTTACTTTATTCTCATAAATAATTAAATATTTTTTACTTTATTCTCATAATTAATTAAATATTTTTTACTTTATTCTCGTAATTTATTCAATATTTACTACTTTATTCTCATAATTAATTCATTATTTACAACTTTATTCTCGTAATTAATTAAACATTTTTTACTTTATTTTCAGAATTAAATATTTTCAACTTTATTGTCATAACTAATTAAATATTTTTGACTTTATTCTCATAATTAATTAAATATTTTCAACTTTATTCTCATAACTAATTAAATATTTTTGACTTTATTCTCATAATTAATTAAATATTTTTGACTTTATTCTCGTAATTAATTCCATATTTACGACTTTATTCATTAATTGTTGACCTGCTATCTCCCCCTAAACATCCACTGCCCACAACCATTCTAACAGCCTCATTCTAAACCAGGGGTGTCAAACTCAAATACACAATGGGCCAAAATGTAAAACTTGAATAAAATCGCGGGCCAACATTGAACAAATAAACCTTTTAATATATACCAAACATGTTTTGCTTTAACATTAAATATGGAACCAGCAACGCTTATAAACATACAATATATAACTAAATAGTGCAGACATGCAACATCTAATTTCAAATTTAAAAAAAATCAATGTCATTAATTTATTAAATAAAAATTAAACAAAAATCGTATGCGTCTTTGCTATTTGCATCCTTCTGATTTAAATATCAAAATAAACTTTTTCAACAGGTTAATAAATTCTGCCTTTCTTTTCTCCATTTTTGGGAAGGGGTAGCTGGGAGACAGCTCTAGCTTGAGGTTGCTATGACGACTGTCACAGAGGAGCGTTTCTGGGTCCTGTCCTGATTGACGCGCCAAAAAAACAGCAGGGCATTGTGGGATTTGTAGTATTAGCAGTAAATGCGCCGTATAATACCGGCGGGTCAGCTTTTATAGTACAATAATAATATAATAATTTGGTATTGCCTCGCGGGCCAAATAAAATTACACTGCGGGCATTTTGGAATTTTGTGTCTTTTTTTAGTCATTTTGGGTTGTTTTTTTTAATTTAGTGTCTTCTTTGGTAATTTTGTGTCTTTTTATTGTCATTTTGTGTCTTTTTTTAATCATTTTGTGGTCAATCTGTGTCTTTTTTGGAATTTTGTTTCCTTTTTTGGGTAATTTTGTGTCTATTTTGGTCATTTTGTGTCTTTTTTGGTCATTTTGTGTCTTTTTATTGTCATTTTGTGTCTTTTTTTAATCATTTTGTGGTCAATCTGTGTCTTTTTTTTGGAATTTTGTTTCCTTTTTGGGTAATTTTGTGTCTTTTTTGGTCATTTTGTGTCTTTTTTGGTCATTTTGTGTCTTTTTTTAATCATTTTGTGGTCAATCTGTGTCTTTTTTTGGAATTTTGTTTCCTTTTTGGGTAATTTTGTGTCTTTTTTGGTCATTTTGTGTCTTTTTTGGTCATTTTGTGTCTTTTTTTAATCATTTTGTGGTCAATCTGTGTCTTTTTTTAGTCATTTTGTGTCTTTTTTTGTCATTTTGGGTTTGTTTTTTTAATTTTGTGTCTTCTTTGGTAATTTTGTGTCTTTTTTGGTCAATTTGTGTCTTTTTTTGGGTCATTTTGTGTCTTTTTTCAGTCATTTTGTTTCCTTTTCTTGTAGTATTAGCGGTAAATGCGCCGTATAATACCGGCGGGTCAGCTTTTATAGTACAATAATAAGATAATAATTTGGTATTGCCTCGCGGGCCAGAGTTTGACACCCCTGTTCTAGAGAAGAAAAGGACCTGGGGAGGTAACGAGTGAGTCCTATCCCTGTCTTATGTTCTGTATTTCTGTTTATCCTTGTTTGTTGTCTTGTGAACCCTGTTTACGGTGGTTCTGTTGTCTTGTTGTCACCTCTTGATGCAGAGTCTGGAGGGCAGGTAAGCTCTGTACCCGTCGGTGATGTAGGGGTTCTCCCTCAGGAACACGGGGATCTGCTCGTAGGTGTACAGTCGGATTCCTCGGGGAACCAGAACGGGCCAGTACTGGTAGCCTCCCAGCTCGATGTAGTGGGTGGTCTGGGCGCTCTTTGGGGGTTTCTGAGGCATGTCCGGGCCGTAAGAGTCCGCTTTAGTCTGACCGGAAACTGGGAACAAAGAGTCACATCAGATCAGCTGCTTTTTATCCAAAACAAGTCTTATTAAATATCAGAATACTGAAATATTTATATACCAATACTGATACATATTTATTACAAATTGGAATTAAATTCATCTTACATGTAAAACACTTTCAACGTTCCCAAAAAAAACACATGGGTGTCCACATATTCTACATTTAGATCTATTTCCAGATTTAAAAAAGACAAAAAATGACCAAAAAAGATGTAAAATGACCAAAAAATACAGAAAAGACACACAAAAAAGACACAAAACAAGACAAAAACGACCAAAAGACTCTCCTGTCCTCTCCTCTCTGCTCTGTGTAAACAGATTCTCAGTGAATATTTGTCACATGGCTGACAAAATTTCCGAAAAAAGACACAAAATGACCGAAACAAGACACAAAATTTCCAGAAATTACCAAAAAAAGACGCAAAATTACCAAAAAAATATTTAAATTCCCAAAAAAGACATAAACTTAACAAAACAAGACACAAAATGACCAAAAAAGAAAAAAGACACAAAGTTTCCAGAAATTACCAAAGAAAATACGCAAAATTACCAAAAAAAGATGTACGTTTCCAAAAAAAAGACACAAAATTAACAAAACAAGACACAACATTTCCCAAAATTACCAAAAAAATGCACAAAATTTCCAGAAATGACAAAAAAAGACCACACAAAATGACCAAAACAAGACGTGAAATAACCCCCAAAAATAGTATTGTCACGTTTCCAACAATTCCTGTCCTCTCCCCTCAGCTCTGTGTAAACAGCCTCTCCTGTCCTCTCCTCTCAGCTCTGTGTAAACAGCCTCTCCTGTCCTCTCCTCTCTGCTCTGTGTAAACAGCCTCTCCTGTCCTCTCCTCTCAGCTCTGTGTAAACAGCCTCTCCTGTCCTCTCCTCTCAGCTCTGTGTAAACAGCCTCTCCTGTCCTCTCCTCTCTGCTCTGTGTAAACAGCCTCTCCTGTCCTCTCCCCTCAGCTCTGTGTAAACAGCCTCTCCTGTCCTCTCCTCTCTGCTCTGTGTAAACAGCTTCTCCTGTCCTCTCCTCTCTGCTCTGTGTAAACAGCCTCTCCTGTCCTCTCCCCTCTGCTCTGTGTAAACAGCCTCTCCTGTCCTCTCCTCTCTGCTCTGTGTAAACAGCCTCTCCTGTCCTCTCCCCTCTGCTCTGTGTAAACAGCCTCTCCTGTCCTCTCCTCTCTGCTCTGTGTAAACAGCCTCTCCTGTCCTCTCCTCTCTGCTCTGTGTAAACAGCCTCTCCTGTCCTCTCTGCTCTGTGTAAACAGCCTCTCCTGTCCTCTCCTCTCTGCTCTGTGTAAACAGCCTCTCCTGTCCTCTCCCCTCAGCTCTGTGTAAACAGATTTTCAGTGGATATTTGTCTCATGACCGACAAAAAAATTCCAAAAAAGACACAAAATGACCAAGAAAAGTAGCAAAATAACCAAAAAAATACTTAAATTTCCCAAAAAAGATACAAAATTACCAAAAAGACGTAATTTTCCAAAGACACAAAATGATCAAACAAGTTGCAAAAATACCACAAAAAAGACGTAAATTTCCCCAAAAGATACCAAAATTTCCAGAAATTAGCAAAAAAGACACAAGACAACCAAACCAAGACGTAAAATTACCAAAAAGACACAAAATTTCCTAAAATGACAAAAAAAGGAACCTAAAAAAACGTGAAATTCCCTAAAAAAAGGTCCACATATTGAAGTCTTGTCATGTTTCCAGCCTCTCCTGTCCTCTCCTCTCAGCTCTGTGTAAACAGCCTCTCCTGTCCTCTCCTCTCTGCTCTGTGTAAACAGCCTCTCCTGTCCTCTCCTCTCTGCTCTGTGTAAACAGCCTCTCCTGTCCTCTCCTCTCTGCTCTGTGTAAACAGCCTCTCCTGTCCTCTCCTCTCTGCTCTGTGTAAACAGCCTCTCCTGTCCTCTCCTCTCAGCTCTGTGTAAACAGCCTCTCCTGTCCTCTCCTCTCTGCTCTGTGTAAACAGCCTCTCCTGTCCTCTCCTCTCAGCTCTGTGTAAACAGCCTCTCCTGTCCTCTCCTCTCAGCTCTGTGTAAACAGCCTCTCCTGTCCTCTCCTCTCTGCTCTGTGTAAACAGCCTCTCCTGTCCTCTCCTCTCTGCTCTGTGTAAACAGCCTCTCCTGTCCTCTCCTCTCTGCTCTGTGTAAACAGCCTCTCCTGTCCTCGTTTACCTAGAGCAGTAGTTCTCAACCTTTTTGAGTCGCGACCCCCAATTTAACATGCATGTTGTCCGGGACCCCCGCTCACTGAACACAATCTCACATGCACAGTTCAGATCACCCAAAAAAGAAACAAAATGACCAAATAAAAGTAAACAACATGACCAAAAAAGACACAAATTGACCACAAAATTATCAAAAAAAGACACAAAATGTCCTAAAAAGACACAAAATGACCAAAAAAGGAATCAAAATGACTAAAAAAGAAATAAATTGACCACAAAATTATCAAAAAAGACACAAAATGACCTAGAAAGACACAAAATGACCAAAAAAAGACACAAATTGCCCAAAAAAAGATACAAAATGACCAAAAAAAACACAAAATGACAAAAAAAAGATACAAAATGATCACAAAAAGGAAACAAAATGACTAAAAAAGAAATAAATTGACCACAAAATGATCAAAAAAAGACACAAGATGACCAAAAAAAGACACAAAATGAGCCAAAAAAGAAACAAAATGACCAAAAAAAGAAACAAAATGATCAAAAAAAGACACAAAATGACCAAAAAAAGACAAAATGACACAAAAAAGGAAACAAAATGACAAAAAAAATACACAAAATGACAAAAAAAGACACAAGATGATGCAGAAAAGAAACAAAATGACCAAAAAAAGACAAAATGACTAAAAAAAGACACAAAATGACAAAAAATACACAAAATGACCAAAAAAAGGAAACAAAATAACCAAAAAAGACACGAAATTACTAAAAAAAAGACAGCCTCTCCTGTCCTCTCAAAAAATATTGACCTTTTCCACCATAACCTAATGTTTAGAGTTGTTCCTGTAACACTGACGGTCTGCTGTAAAGACAGATTTAATTGTATGTGGAGAAAAAAAACAAAAACCAAACTCCCTTCAGAAATTAACCATTTTTGGGCCTTACGTGCTAACCACCATTGACTCCCTCAGAACAGAGCTAAAGAGTTTTCTTTTAATTAGCCACGTGGTCCAATTAACACTAATAATAACAAACATCACTTACTAATGAAGTTGACATCCATAGAATCGATCCTACAGCCAGTAAACACCTCAACAACATGATGTTATCTGACGTCAGAGTGCGGGTTAAAAATCCGCATCAACGACTAGAAAAGTTGTGATTTTGTTGAAATAACGCGTCTTATTGTCAATTATTTTTACGCCGAATTGAGCCGAAGAACCAACTGAACCTGAACATGATTTAAAGTTTACAGTATGTGGTGAATAAAACTGTTTTTAACCCAATTAAATCTAAAATTAACGGATTTCTCAAAGCGGTCTGGCGGCTACTGAAGAGGCTAACTGGAGGCTAACTAGTTAGCATGCTGCTTAAATAAACGATAAATAAACAACAAACTGACCTTTTAGTTTGGTGTAAGCGCAGTTTGATCCATTCTGGGGTTTATAGTACGAGCCCCGCATCTGTAAACATGTGTTGTTGTTGTTATTATTGTTAATTTAAGATAAATAAATCTTATAGTTTGTATCAAGTTTCAGCTACAACATCTTCCAAATCACCAGTGACGTCATCAGTGAAGGACCCCGCCGCGGTGGCTGAAGGACTGCCTGAGCAGAAACACAACACAAACACACACAGCTCGGTTGTTTTTGTTTGTTTGTTTTGTTTTTAAATTAATGTCAATACAATAAAAATGATAATACGCTGGAAAAGCTATGCACTCTGGGTAATTTTATTAGTAAATTGTATTATTATTATTATTATTATACGACGGAGTATTAGGGCCACATATAGAAAAAAATAATAATTACAAGAATAAAGTCGTTAATATTTAATACATATTAGAATAAAGTCGAAAATATTTTATTCATCACGGAAATAAAGTCGTTTACAATAAATATCTAATAAATATTAGAATAAAGTAGAAAATATTTAATAAATTATGATAATAAAGTCGTAAATATTTAATAAATTGTAAGAATTAAGTCGTAAATATTTATTAAATTATAAGAATAAAGTGGAAAATATTTAATAAATTATGATAATAAAGTCGTAAATATTTAATAAATTGTAAGAATTAAGTCGTAAATATTTAATAAATTATAAGAATAAAGTGGAAAATATTTAATAAATTATGAGAATAAAGTCGAAAATATTGAAACAAACAGAGCTGGGGTTTTTTGTTGTTATTTTGTTTTTAGTTAATGTCAATAAATAAAAATGATAATACGCTGGAAAAGCTATGCACTCTGGGTAATTTTATTAGTAAATTGTATTATTATTATTATTATTATACGACGGAGGGCTACATATAGAAAAAAATAATGATTACAAGAATAAAGTCGTTAATATTTAATACATATTAGAATAAAGTCGAAAATATTTTTATTCATCACGGAAATAAAGTCGTTTACAATAAATATTTAATAAATATTAGAATAAAGTAGAAAATATTGAATAAATTATGATAATAAAGTCGTAAATATTTAATAAATTGTAAGAATTAAGTCGTAAATATTTAATAAATTATAAGAATAAAGTGGAAAATATTTAATAAATTATGAGAATAAAGTCGAAAATATTTAATAAATTATAAGAATAAAGTCGTAAATATTGAAACAAACAGAGCTGGGGGTTTTTGTTGTTATTTTGTTTTTAGTTAATGTCAATAAATAAAAATGATAATACGCTGGAAAAGCTATGCACTCTGGGTAATTTTATTAGTAAATTTTATTATTATTATTATTATTATATGACAGAGGGCCACATATAGAAAAAAATTATAATTACAAGAATAAAGTCGTTAATATTTAATACATATTAGAATAAAGTCGAAAATATTTTATTAATTACGGAAATAAAGTAGTTTACAATAAATATTTAATAAATATTAGAATAAAGTAAGTAATGAAGTCGTAAATATTTAGTAAATTGTAAGAATGAAGTCGTAAATATTTGATCAATTATAAGAATAAAGTGGAAAATATTGAATAAATTACGAGAATAAAGGCAAAAATATTTAATAAATTATATGAATAAAGTCGTAAATATTGAAACAAACAGAGATGGGGGGGTTGTTGTTGTTTTTTTTTTAATTATTTATAAGTAACTTTTATTATTATAAATATATAAAAAATATAACTTAATGTGCAACTTTTAGTTGTTCAAAGAATTAATACTAGCCTAAAAGTTAAAATATATAAATAAATACAATTAATAGATAAATAATAATAATAATAATAATAACTAGAAAATTCCTAAAGAAATTTTGATTGTGTGCTTGCCTCTGGACCGTGACTCTCGTGGCTTATCAAAAGGGGCAGGGATTAAACAGGGACTTTCTGCTGAGTACACTCACACCTCATACAAGTCTTTAGGACAAACGGTTCACTAGTTAGTAAAATGGGCGTGGCTAATCAAAGGGGCGGGGTTATCAATCACCAGTTAAACAGGGACTCTATGCTGAGTAATCTGACATCTTATACAAGTTTCTAGGACAAACGGTTCATTAGTTCGTAAAAGGGGGCGTGGCTAATAAAAAGGGCGGGAATTTATGAATTATTGTTATGTAGAACTGAAAAGTGATGAACCATCATCATGCATGACAAGTTTGAGGCAGATTGGACAATGTATGGTCAAGTTATAAGGTCTCATGTTTTATGAAGAAAGCCATGTCTGTTTACTTAGAGTAAACCGACAGTTATCAGTTAGAATGTCTGTGTTGGAGGAGGGGGGGGGGGGGGGGGGGGGCTTTGGTAGCTAAGCAACCACGTGGCCAGGTGGAGTCGACCAATCAGAGCAGAGCAATCAACTGAAATTAACTGACGATGGAGACAGTTCCATCAAAGTGAGCAGACAGAGGTCGACAAACTTGAAATTCTGGCCTCGAACAGAAAGCATTTTCGGCAAAACCATAATACCTATCATTGATCCGACTTCACTTTGAGCGTCCTGAATTCTTCCTGAACATCTACATATGTTTTTTTTTAAGAAAAATGAAAAGACAGCTTTGTTAGAGCGATTTTAAAAAACTGTTAAATTTTTTTTTTGAGAAATCTTCCTTCATTTTTAATATGGGAGCCGATGCGGCAGTTGGTGCATTTTGTTTGAGCATCTGTGCGTCCTGCGCCCAAACTATAACTCTGACAGCTTTACCAGAGGATTGTGAGTGAGAGGACAAATTTTCCTACGTTTCTATGTATAAATTATTTCTGTAGAGTGAAATTTGCGGCCTGGAGCGCAGTTTTCAAATTTATTTTTTGACAATTCTTTCTCTCCCTCTACACTCTGTTTGATGACTTCCCCACTCTAGACTCTCCATAGGGTTACATTGGGGGGATTTTTTGACGTGTTTTTGCCCAATAATTTGAAAACCGTATGTCGAAACCCTTAGAAAAGTCATAGCACACTTGTCATGGGCAAGCCGGTCAATTTGATACCTTTTTTGTGTATGTGTGACCAAAACTCTGGGAGGAGTAGTCGACCGAAAAAACACCACGGAAGAAACGGAAGAATAAGAATAAGACATAAGCCCACGGAATAACAATTAGTGTGCTTTTGCAAGCAAGCACACAAAATAATATGGAGTATTAGGGACACATATAGAAATAACAATAATGATGTTAAAGTCTAAAAGTTTAAAAAAAAAAGTTTTTAAATTAATGTCAATAAATAAAAATGATAATACGCTGGAAAAGCTATGCACTCTGGGTAATTTTATTAGTAACTTTTATTATTATTATACAACGGAGTATTAGGGCCACATATAGAAAAGAAGAATAATTACGAGAATAAAGTCATTAATATTAAATTAATATAAGAATAAAGTCGAAAATATTTTATTAATTACGGAAATAAAGTCGTTTAATATAGATGTTTAATAAATATAAGGATAAAGTCGAAAATATTTAATAAATTATAAGAATAAAGTCGCAAATATTTAATAAATTAAAATAATAAAGTGGAAAATATTTAATAAATTATTAGAATAAAGTCGAAAATATTTAATAAATTATAAGAATAAAGTCGTAAATATTGAAACAAACAGAGCTGGGGTTTTTTGTTGTTATTTTGTTTTTAGTTAATGTCAATGAATAAAATCCTTTGTTGTGGTTGGAAACGCTGGAAAATGCTATGCACTCATACTTCTGCATAAATAGAATTAATAGATAAATAATATTAATAATTATAATAATAATAATCGAAAATATTTAATTAATTACAGGAATTAAGTCAAATATATTTAATTAATTACAAGAATAAAGTTGCAAATATTTATTTAATTATAAGAATAAAGTCAAAATATTTTATTAATGACAAGAATACAACTTTTTTCTCATATTTATTTCAATTTTTTTTTCTTAATCTCTGCATCTAATTTAGTTTAAATGTATTAAAAATATTAAATCCTGCTCTTTAAACATTAGCCACTGAGTGGCCTGTCCTCTCCTCTCAGCTCTGTGTAAACAGCCTGCAGTTCTTATCTCAGAAACATAAACTTTGCTTCACAGATTCTGTGAAAATATGTCTAAAAATATATATATTTAATGGGTTTTTTTAACAAATCGTTTCTTTTTGGTGACATTTTATATTAGAAAAGTAGACTAGAGTGATTTAGAAGAAATTTTTATTATAATTTTAAACTTCTTTTTGGTGACTTTTTCCTAATCCCATCATCTAATTTAGATTAAATGTAATGAAATTGGTCATTTTGTGTCTTTTTTTCTAGTCATTTTGTGTCTTTTTTGGTCATTTTGTGTCTTTTTTTCTAGTCATTTTGTGTCTTTTTTGGTCATTTTGTTTCTAGTTATTGTTATTCTATTGATGCATCTTTCTATTTATGCAGCAGCAACAATGCATGACATGTTTTCCCCCAGGCGTCTCAGTCTCCACCTGTCTCTCTCTCCTCTCTCTTTTTTGGTCATTATGTGTCTCTTTTTATGTCATTTTGTGTCTTTTTTTGGTCATTTTGTGTCATTTTGTGTCTTTTTTGGTCATTTTGTGTCTTTTTTTCTAGTCATTTTGTGTCTTTTTTGGTCATTTTGTGTCTTTTTGTGTCTTTTTTGGTCATTTTGTGTCTCTTTTTCTAGTCATTTTGTGTCTTTTTTGGTCATTTTGTGTCTCTTTTTGTGTCATTTTGTGTCTTTTTTGGTCATTTTGTGTCTCTTTTTGTGTCATTTTGTGTCTTTTTTGTGTCTTTTTTGGTCATTTTGTGTCTCTTTTTGTGTCATTTTGTGTCATTTTTGGTCATTTTGTGTCTTTTTTGTCATTTTGTGTCTTTTTTGGTCATTTTGTGTCTCTTTTTGGTCATTTTGTGTCTTTTATTCTAGTAATTTTGTGTCTTTTTTGGTCATTTTGTGTCTATTTTTGTGTCATTTTGTGTCTTCTGTGTCTTTTTCTAGCCACTTTGTGTCTTTTTTGTGTCTTTTTTGGTCATTTTGTGTCTTTTTTTGGTCATTTTGTGTCTTTTTTGTCATTTTGTGTCTTTTTTGTCATTTTGTCTCTTTTTGGTCATTTTGTGTCTTTTATTGGTCATTTTGTGTCTATTTTTGTGTCATTTTGTGTCTTCTGTGTTTTTTTTGGTCATTTTGTGTCTATTTTTGTGTCATTTTGTGTCTTTTTTTGGTCATTTTGTGTCTTTTTTGTCATTTTGTGTCTTTTTTGGTCATTTTGTGTCTCTTTTTGGTCATTTTGTGTCTTTTTTTGGTCATTTTGTGTCTCTTTTTGGTCATTTTGTGTCTATTTTTGTGTCATTTTGTGTCTTCTGTGTCTTTTTTGGTCACTTTGTGTCTTTTTCTAGTCATTTTGGGTCTTTTTTTGACATCAATCCTGCTGCTGTTGGAGCGCCAGCCGCTGAGTGGAGCTCTGCGCCTGCTGGCTGTCGTCCCGCCTCGCCTCGCCGAGCGGCGGTGTGACATCATCGTGGCGTCTCCACAGACTCTCAGGTGTGAGAGATGTTGGGAGGATTCCCTCCGGAGGGAAGTCACACTCCGTCCTCCCTCTGCTGTTTACACCCCGCTTTAATTGCCTTATTCTCAACTGGAAGTGTGTTCTTCATTATCACTTCTAATACACCTCTCAGCACATCCACGCTGGCAAAGTGTCAGCTGCCAACTTAAGATAGTAGCCGAGTGGAGCGGACGAGGGCAAGCAGCGAGAACCTCCTGCTGCTGCTGCGCTCGCTGCTCAGCCAGTAATTGATTTTGTGGGTTTTACAGTTGGCACTGTTTGATACAAATGAGGCAACACAGGAAAAAATATGCAATATGTCTTTTTCTTCTACTTTCTAGTGCTCTTTTTTTTCTTTTTTTCAAGTCATTTTGTGTCTTTTTTGGTCATTTTGTGTCTCTTTTGGTCATTTTGTGTCTTTTTTGGTCATTTTGTGTCTCTTTTTGTGTCATTTTGTGTCTTTTTTGGTCATTTTGTCTCTCTTTTTGTGTCATTTTGTGTCTTTTTGTGTCTTTTTTGGTCATTTTGTGTCTCTTTTTGTGTCATTTTGTGTCTTTTTTGGTCATTTTGTGTCTCTTTTTGTGTCATTTTGTGTCTTTTTTGTGTCTTTTTTAGTCATTTTATCTCTCTTTTTGTGTCATTTTGTCTCTCTTTTTGTGTCATTTTGTGTCTTTTTTGTGTCTTTTTTGGTCATTTTGTGTCTCTTTTTGTGTCATTTTGTGTCTTTTTTGGTCATTTTGTGTCTCTTTTGGTGTCTCTTTTTGTGTCTCTTTTTGTGTCTTTTTGTGTCTTTTTTGTGTCTTTTTTGTGTCTCACAGGAACACAGGAAAAAAATATGCAATATGTCTTTTTCTTCTACTTTCTAGTGCTCTTTTTTTCTTTTTTTCTAGTCATTTTGTGTCTTTTTTGGTCATTTTGTGTCTCTTTTGGTGTCATTTTGTGTCTCTTTTTGTGTCTTTTTTGTGTCTTTTTTGGTCATTTTGTGTCTCTTTTTGTGTCATTTTGTGTCTTTTTTGTGTCTTTTTTGGTCATTTTGTGTCTCTTTTGGTCATTTTGTATCTTTTTTGGTCATTTTGTGTCTTTTTTGGTCATTTTGTGTCTCTTTTTGTGTCATTTTGTGTCTTTTTTGTGTCTTTTTTTGTCATTTTGTCTCTCTTTTTGTGTCATTTTGTGTTTTTTTTGGTCATTTTGTCTCTCTTTTTGTGTCATTTTGTGTCTTTTTTGGTCATTTTGTCTCTCTTTTTGTGTTATTTTGTGTCTTTTTTGTGTCTTTTTTTGGTTATTTTGTGTCTTTTTTGGACATTTTGTGTCTCTTTTTGTGTCATTTTGTGTCTTTTTTGTGTCTTTTTTGTGTCTTTTTTGGTAATTTTGTCTCTCTTTTTGTGTCATTTTGTGTCTTTTTTGTGTCTTTTTTGGTCATTTTGTGTCTCTTTTTGTGTCTTTTTTGTGTCTTTTTTGGTCATTTTGTCTCTCTTTTTGTGTAATTTTGTGTCTTTTTTGGTCATTTTGTCTCTCTTTTTGTGTAATTTTGTGTCTTTTTTGTGTCTTTTTTGGTCATTTTGTGTCTGTTTTTGTGTCATTTTGTGTCTTTTTTGGTCATTTTGTGTCTCTTTTTGTGTCATTTTGTGTCTTTTTTGTGTCTATTTTGGTCATTTTGTCTCTCTTTTTGTGTCTCTTTTTGTGTCTTTTTTGGTCATTTTGTGTCTCTTTTTGTGTCTCTTTTTGTGTCATTTTGTGTCTTATTTGTGTCTTTTTTGTTTCTTTTTTGTGTCTTTTTGTGTCTTTTTGTGTCATTTTGTGTCTCTTTTTGTATCTTTTTTGTGTCTTTTTGTGTCATTTTGTGTCTTTTTTGTGTCTTTTTCTTTTTTTTTCTCCTCCTCCCTCTCTCTCAATCTTTGTCTCTGATTTCTGTCCTCCATTTTTCTGTCAGACTTTAACACAGAGAAATGTTCCTCCATGTAATTGTGCGTTAGTCTGCGTGTAATGGAACATGAAATTAAAGTGCTCCTACTTATTCTCTCAGTGTTTCTTATAAAAAAAGCAGGCGGTGATTTGTGTATCGGAGGTTTTTTTTCTTCTTTTTATCAGTGTGAAATATCACATGACTGCTGATGAACCTGCAGGATGCTGTTCACGTTATATAAAGCTCTAACTGTGGACGCGTCCTACAATGAAACGTGCAATAAAACGGCGCTGCATTACATCTTAATTGAGAGTTCCTACTCTGTCTTGGCCAGTGATAGTCTCCCCTCTCCAAACAAGGCGCTGTTAGACAGGTTTAATGGAGACAGACAGGCCCCGGGGCCAGCGGCGTCCTTTGGGATTGTCAGGGTCATCAATGAAACACAAAGACTCTCTGGAGAAACAAACAGCTCTAACCACGCTCTCAGCACAGGTTTAACAGGTTCACTATCCAGTCTTGGACTAGTTGGTCCATTTTTTAATCCTTTTCATGTCTTTTTTGGTCATTTTGTGTCTGTTGTTGTGTCTTTTTTGTTATTTTGTGTCTTTTTTCTAGTCATTTTGTGTCTTTTTTGGTTATTTTGTGTCTTTTTTTCTAGTCATTTTGTGTCTTTTTTGGACATTTTGTGTCTCTTTTTGGGACATTTTGTGTCTCTTTTTGTGTCTCTTTTTGTGTCTTTTTTGTGTCTTTTTTGGTCATTTTGTGTCCCTTTTTGTGTCATTTTGTGTCTTTTTTTCTGGTCATTTTGTGTCTTTTTTGGACATTTTGTGTCTCTTTTTGTGTCTCTTTTTGTGTCTTATTTGTGTCTTTTTTGGTCATTTTGTGTCTCTTTTTGTGTCATTTTGTGTCATTTTTTGTGTCTTTTTTGTGTCTTTTTTGGTCATTTTGTGTCTTTTTTGGTGATTTTGTGTCTTTTTTTCTAGTCATTTTGTGTCTTTTTTGTGTCATTTTGTGTCATTTTTTGTGTCTTTTTTGTGTCTTTTTTGGTCATTTTGTGTCTTTTTTGGTGATTTTGTGTCTTTTTTCTAGTCATTTTGTGTCTTTTTTGGACATTTTGTGTCATTTTGTGTCTTTTTTTGTGTCTTTTTTGGTCATTTTGTCTCTCTTTTTGTGTCATTTTGTTTCTTTTTTGGTCATTTTGTGTCTCTTTTTGTGTCTTTTTTGTCATTTTGTGTCTTTTTTGTCATTTTGTGTCTTTTTGTGTCTTTTTTGTGTCATTTTTGGTCATTTTGTGTCTTTTTGTCATTTTGTGTCTTTTTTGGTCTTTTTGTGTCTTTTTTCTAGTCATTTTGTGTCTTTTTTGGTCATTTTGTGTCTGTTGTTATTTCATTTCTTTAGTTATTTTGTGTATTTTTTCTAGTCATTTTGTGTCTGTTGTTGTGTCTTTTTTGTTATTTTGTGTCTTTCTTCTAGTAATTTTGTGTCTTTTTGTGTCTTTTTTCTAGTCATTTTGTTTCTTTTTTGGTCATTTTGTGTCTGTTGTTATTTAATTTTTTTAGTTATTTTGTGTCTTTTTTTCTAGTCATTTTGTGTCTGTTGATGTGTCTTTTTTGTTATTTTGTGTCTTTCTTCTAGTAATTTTGTGTCTTTTTGTGTCTTTTTTCTAGTCATTTTGTTTCTTTTTTGGTCATTTTGTGTCTGTTGTTATTTCATTTTTTTGTTATTTTGTGTCTTCTAGTAATTTTGTGTCTTTTTGTGTCTTTTTTCTAGTCATTTTGTGTCTTTTTTGGTCATTTTGTGTCTTTTTTGTAATTTTATGTCTTTTTGGTCATTTTGTGTGTTTTTTCTAGTAATTTTGTGTCTTTTTTTGTCATTTTGTGTCTTCTGTGTCTTTTTTGGTCATTTTGTGTCTGTTGTTCTTTCATTTTTTTTTGTTATTTTGTGTCTTTTTTCTAGTAATTTTTTGTCTTTTTGTGTCTTTTTTTCTAGTCATTTTGTGTCTTTTTTGGTCATTTTGTGTCTCTTTTTGTGTCGTTTTGTGTCTTTTTTGTGTCTTTTTTTGGTCATTTTGTGTCTTTTTTGGTCATTTTGTGTCTTTTTTGTCATTTTGTGTCTTTTTTGGTCATTTTGTGTCTTTTTTCTAGTCATTTTGTGTCTTTTTTTGTGTCATTTTGTGTCTTCTGTGTCTTTTTTGGTCATTTTGTGTCTTTTTCTAGTCATTTTGGGTCTTTTTTTGACATCATGAAGTAGTCATGCTCCGGCGCTTTCGTGGACTCCAGAGGGTTAAGATAATAAAAATGAAATAAAATAGGATGTGAGTCAAGCAAATACACCTTAAAACAATCTAAATATCATCTAACTGGGACGGCAACAACTTAAATTAAAGGATAAAATTCCAGTTTCCAATTTGTTTTCATAGTTTTGTCCACCATTCACCAAAATAAATGTTAAAATCTGGGATAATATACGTCTTCTGAGGCCCGAAACATTCATGGACAGACACTTAGACTTTATCATCAGTCAAGCCAGAGCTTTAGAGATAAATTAAAACAATAAATACAACCCAAATTTTGCCAATATGTTCAATAAATACACATCCACAGGATCATGGATGGAATAAATCTAACGAACATGAGGGTTTGTTGAAAATGTTCATATTTTTATCAGTGCCGTACGCTTTATTTTGTGATTATATTATTATAATTTAGATGAAATGATAGATAAGATATTCCTTTAGGTGTTGCAGCAGCTCAACTACAGATTAAACAGATTGAAGAGTTGAAGAGTTGCAGGACAAATTATATATCAAAACGTGCGGTTTGATCGGGATCGGTGTGCTTTGACTTTTCTCTACAGAATATGAATTTTTCACGACGTAAGTTGCGAAAAACTGCCCAAAAATTTGCATTGAAATGAATGGGACGGCCGACAAAAAATGAGCGAAAAAGAACAATAATTGTAGATTTTTAAACGTCTACTTCTCCGGCATAATTTCACCTAGAGACTCCATTTAAACTTTAAACAGTAGACACAAGTCTTGTGTATCGGTGTATTAATCCACGTTTCGATAGGTCATATAGTTTTTTATCAATCCCTGTTCAATGACCATGATCATTTTTGGAGAAATTCTGAGATTATAATGGGTGTGTATTGCACGGAATGTTCGTGTCACAGTGTGTGACATCATCACCAGAGTGTAGAGGGAGAGAAAAAACTGTCAAAAAATAAATTTTAAAACTGCGCTCCAGGCCGCAAATTCCACTCTACAGAAATAATTTATACATAGAAACGTAGGAAAATTAGTCTTCTCCCTCACAATCCTCTGGTAAAGCTGTCAGAGTTATAGTTTGGGCGTAAGACGGCTTTTAACTACAGAATTTAAGCTATATTAGTCCTCCATTTAACAGTTACAGTACAGTGTCCTCATTTCACTTCTTTCTGCAGAATATTCCACGAATACGAACCATCTTGTCATCTAAAAGTGCAAAAAATTCAAGCAAAAATCAGAGTTTTGCACATCAGAAAGCTTCTCCTGCATTCACTCGATGTCTCGGGGCTGGAGGATTATGTTGTCACAACCTGAAACATTTATCATCTGCAGCAAGTTTACCTGAAATTGTTGTTTGTGTGTTTTATTTCCTAACTATATGATTATGCATGACACAAGCTAGAAATAGAAGCTGCAGAGGGAGAAAGCTGCACATATATTATCATTAAACCTTCATTTAAACTGACAAAAAAGAGCTTTTAACTACAGAATTTAAGCTATATTAGTCCTCCATTTAACAGTTACAGTACAGTGTCCTCATTTCACTTCTTTCTGCAGAATATTCCATGAATACGAACCATCTTGTCATCTAAAAGTGCAAAAAATTCAAGCAAAAATCTGAGTTTTGCACATCAGAAAGCTTCTCCTGCATTCACTCGATGTCTCAGAGCTGCAGGATTATATTGTCACAACGTGAAACGTTTAGTTTTTAGGAGAGGTAGATGAGGACACGTAGCAAAAAGGTTTGGAAAAACACACAATTACATCATTTTCTTTCATCTAAATCTTCTTTATAAAAGTCAATCTGTGGCCATGTCGCTCTGCAGAAAGAGGATAACTCCATATGCAGCTCTAATCTACAGCCAGTTGTATGTTAAAGGGCTTATTTATTTATTTT
Source organism: Centropristis striata (assembly GCF_030273125.1). NCBI lineage: Eukaryota > Metazoa > Chordata > Actinopteri > Perciformes > Serranidae > Centropristis > Centropristis striata. The sequence goes on from NC_081523.1 coordinate 1,032,995, forward strand.
GGCATTGTTCTGAAAATCAAAATGATAATAAAGTGCCCTGCATGCATGCATACTCTTTGTGTCAGAGAGCTTAGGCAGCGTGTCTGAGTGATGAGGATGGGCTTACACTTTCTGATCCATTAAGGATTAAAACCTCCAAGTTTGGTCCAGCTGCAGAAAAGTGCAACACGTCGCAGCAGTTGTTGACATTAATCTCATTCTCAGCAGCAGCTAAATGCCCCGAAACAACCAGCGGCAACCTCTTTAATCCTGCAGAGCATTGTTGGGGAAAAAAAATTGTTTTCGCTTTTCTTTTGCAGGAATTACAAGATCGGGAACCAGATGTATCTTCTAAGACTAAAAAAAAAAATAAAAAAGTAAAAGGAAGCTGGGAGATTACGACTAATGCCTTTCAATATTGTTATACAGATGAAACTTCCCAGAAAAAAAAAAAGTACAAGGAGACTAAGCAACAACGCCATTTCATTCCCAGAAAGAGCTCAGCGGCCCAGATGCTCCGAGGATAGATTCAGACATTAGTGCTGGAACATTTGTTGATGCAACATTTCAGTTTTACTTCTTTTTTTCCCTCCAGTTTGTGATGTATTACTCTACATATGGCCTCTAAGCAGAGAAATGGTTTGTTTTGTATGATATTTCTTGCCTAATAGCAGCTTGGGTTATATTTTATTTGTTTATTTGTTTGATTACTTGTGCGAACAAGTCATTAATCAACATGGAATGTTTCAGGGTTAGTTCAGCAGATAATTTGTGGATTTTGTTCTAATTTGTTGGATTGTTCAGTTTGTATTGATGCTGATGGTGGTAGATTGGCTGTACAGGTTTTCATCAGTTCGAAGGATGAAAAGTGATCTATTTCTTCTAATTAGCAGAACTACGAGCAAATTTTCTATGAACTCGTCACTTCAGAGACATTTCAAACCACCCTAGCAGAGAAATCTGTCCTTTTTCTGACCTTAAACACACAAAAATATATCTTTACATCTGTGTTTCATGGTTGAACTTCGTGAAAACTTTGTGAAGAGGTTCCTCAGGGAGCCGAACAAGACCCATTATAGTTCTGATCCAAAACCAATAAGATTTCTTCCTCTGACGCATTAATTTTGCATTATTAGAAGACACGACATGCAGGTTAAAACTGGACTAAACATGTTACATAAAACTGTTGTTTCAGCATCATATAATGATTATATTTCAGTGTAAAAGTGTCTCTAAACACATGTTGAAATGCTAAAAGCATGAGACATTAGTGCTGGAACATTTGTTGATGCAACATTTCAGTTTTACTTCTTTTTTTCCCTCCAGTTTGTGATGTATTACTCTACATATGGCCTCTAAGCAGAGAAATGGTTTGTTTTGTATGATATTTCTTGCCTAATAGCAGCTTGGGTTATATTTTATTTGTTTATTTGTTTGATTACTTGTGCGAACAAGTCATTAATCAACATGGAATGTTTCAGGGTTAGTTCAGCAGATAATTTGTGGATTTTGTTCTAATTTGTTGGATTGCTCAGTTTGTATTGATGCTGATGGTGGTAGATTGGCTGTACAGGTTTTCATCAGTTCGAAAGATGAAAAGTGATCTATTTCTTCTAATTAGCAGAACTACGAGCAAATTTTCTATGAACTCGTCACTTCAGAGACGTTTCAAACCACCCTAGCAGAGAAATCTGTCCTTTTTCTGACCTTAAACACACAAAAATATATCTTTACATCTGTGTTTCATGGTTGAACTTCGTGAAAACTTTGTGAAGGGGTTCCTCAGGGAGCCGAACAAGACCCATTATAGTTCTGATCCAAAACCAATAAGATTTCTTCGTCTGACGCATTCATTTTGCATTATTAGAAGACACGACATGCAGGTTAAAACTGGACTAAACATGTTACATGAAACTGTTGTTTCAGCATCATATCATGATTATATTTCAGTGTAAAAGTGGCTCTAAACGCATGTTGAAATGCTAAAAGCTTGAGACATTAGTGCTGGAACATTTATTGATGCAACATTTCAGTTTTACTTCTTTTTTTCCCTCCAGTTTGTGATGTATTACTCTACATATGGCCTCTAAGCAGAGAAATGGTTTGTTTTGTATGATATTTCTTGCCTAATAGCAGCTTGGGTTATATTTTATTTGTTTATTTGTTTGATTACTTGTGCGAACAAGTCATTAATCAACATGGAATGTTTCAGGGTTAGTTCAGCAGATAATTTGTGGATTTTGTTCTAATTTGTTGGATTGCTCAGTTTGTATTGATGCTGATGGTGGTAGATTGGTAATACAGGTTTCCTACATCAGTGGGAAAGATAAAAATTGATCAATTTCTTCTCTTCACTCGGAATTAGCAGAACTACGAGCAAAGTTTTCTCTCTTCAACTCGTCACGTTTCAAACAACCCTAGCAGAGAAATCTGTCCTTTTTCTGACCTTAAACACACAATATTATATCTTTACATCTATGTTTCATGGATGAGCCTTGTGAAAACTTTGTGAAGGGGTTCCTCAGGGAGCCGAACAAGACCCATTATAGTTCTGATCCAAAACCAATAAGATTCCTAACTCTGACGCATTCATTTTGCGTTAAAGGAAGATACGACATTCAGGTTAAAACTGGACTAAACATGTTACATAAATCTGTTGTTTTGGCATCATATAATGATTATATTTCAGTGTAAAAGAGGCTCTAAACGCATGTTGAAATGCTAAAAGTATGAGGACACGTATCACCTTCAAGTGGTTTACCAACAGGATACTTTAAGACAAAAAAAACATAATTACATGTAAGAACAGGTCCATTATCACGCAACTGAATGAGTCTTAGTAGTAGTGTGGGCGAGTCCGGGCCTACTGAACCTTCTAGTAGGTGCAGTAGGCAATGAAATAAGTATTTTTTCGATTTGTTTTTCCAGTTTCTAGATATTTTTACTTATTTAAAGAATTCTTACAAAGAAACATTTACTTACTGCACTGGCAGATCATTTTACTTGTTTCCAGTATGTATTTGCTTAATTCTGGTTATTTATTTCTCATTTTTGAGACCTGCAAATGTTTTCATGTAAAATTAGATATTGTTTGCACAATTTGGGGTGTATTTATTGTTTTAATTGATCTCTAAACCCCTGGCTCAGCTGTTTATTTGTTAACGATAATGTAAGCATATTTTGCTTTTTAAAACGAGTCTAGACTATCAGATATTATAATTAGTGTGCACAATCTGCAGCAGGTTTCTGGTATTGTTTCTGCCTGTTTTTTGTTGTTGTTGTTGTTGTTTTTATTAACATTTTTATTATTATACAACACAAGATAGACACAATACAACCACAAACAACCACAACAGGCAGTACTGTACCATTGCAATTAGATTGTTCTTTTCAAAATCATGTTAATTTCATAATCATTTTCAAGTTTATTTACATGGAAACAAGGTGACAATGTGACAGTCGGCTCTTACTTCTACGCTTCTACTACTTTTTTTTTTTTGTAATGGCGTCGTTCGTTCTCGGGTCGTTTCTTTTCATTAACATGTGAACAGAATATTCAGAGTATTTTCACACTTCACATGTTTTTTTTTAACAAAAATGAAAAAATAGCTTTGTTAGAGCGATCTAAAAAAACTGTTACATCTCCCTTTTTCAGAAATCTTCCTGCGTTTTTAATATGGGAGCCAATGAGGCTGTTGGTGGTGTTGGTGGATCATCTGTGCGTCCTACGCCCAAACTATAACTCTGACAGCTTTACCAGAGGATTGTGAGGGAGAAGACTAATTTTCCTACGTTTCTATGTATAAATTATTTCTGTAGAGTGGAATTTGCGGCCTGGAGCGCAGTTTTAAAATTTATTTTTTGACAGTTTTTTCTCTCCCTCTACACTCTGGTGATGATGTCACACACTGTGACACGAACATTCCGTGCAATACACACCCATTATAATCTCAGAATTTCTCCAAAAATGATCATGGTCATTGAACAGGGATTGATAAAAAACTATATGACCTATCGAAACGTGGATTAATACACTGTTTTTTTTTTTTGTAATGGCGTCGTTCGTTCTCGGGTCGTTTCTTTTCAGGAACATGTGAAGAGAATATCCAGAGTATTTTCACACTCGGTGGCAGTCTGACTTCACCCCCCGCTCTGTGGAAGAGCAAAGAGCTGTCCCCGACACTCTGTGTCAAGGCCCGGAGACGTCCAGACGTCCTCCATGTGAGGAGGAGGAGGAGGAGGAGGAGGAGGAGGAGGAGGAGGAGGAAGGCGAGGCCACATCAGACGCCTGGCGAGCTGCATCAAAGTGTCAGGCTCCTAAAATAGTGTGGAGCAAGGAGCAGACTGAAGACAGCAAACAAACAAGAGCTCTCAGATCAAGTCAGCGTCGTCCAACACACGAGACGCTGTGAGGACCCGCGAAGCGTCTTTCTGTCTTCCGGTCTCGTTAATCAGAGCGGCGGAGACATCGATGGGACGGGACACGCGTCCTCTCAGAGGCCGTCTCCGCCTCCTCGGACCGCCGAGACACTCGCAAACACTCTGCCCTTTCTAGAAAAAAAAGAAAAAGAAGAAGAGAAAGCGTTGACAAGCTCCCTCTGTGCGGTGCTGTGTGGACACAGAGGACACAGTCTCGTCTCCAGCAGATGTCTCGTGGCGCCGACTATAAATAAAGCCAATGAGACCAGCCGGCCGCTGACGAGCACAAGCCGCCGCGAGGCCGCCGTGTTAGCGTTGCAAAGGGCCTGTCTGGTCTTGGCACGCCAGGCGGCTAACATTTGGCGGGAACCCGTCGGAGCCTGGGAGCTTTGTGTTTAGGGTTTGAGAGGAAAATAGAGATTTTAGCCCCCAGATTTGAGGTTTTAGAAGAAGAAGAAGAAGAAGTGGAGAGAGAGACAGGTGGAGACAGAGACGCCTGGGGGAAAACATGTCATGCATTGTTGCTGCTGCATAAATAGAAAGATGCATCAATGGAATAACAATAACTAGAAACAAAATGACCAAAAAAGACACAAAAAATACACAAAATGACCAAAAAAAACACAAAATGACTAGAAAAAAAGATACAAAATGACCTAAAAAAGACACAAAATGACCTAAAAAAGACACAAAATGACTAGAAAAAAGACACAAAAAGACACAAAATTACTAGAAAAAAGGCAAAATAACAAAAAAATTAAATAACAACAGACACAAAATGACCAAAAAAGACACAGAAGACACAAAATGACAAAAAAAGAGAGACAAAATGACCAAAAAAGACACAAAATGACACAAAAAGAGACACAAAATGACCAAAAAAGATACAAAATGAAAAAAAAAGACACAAAATGACCAAAAAAGAGACACAAAATGACCAAAAAAGATACAAAATGAAAAAAAAGACACAAAATGACCAAAAAAGACACAAAATGACACAAAATGACACAAAAAGAGACACAAAATGACCAAAAAAGACACAAAATTACTAGAAAAAAGACACAAAATGACCAAAAAAGACATAAAATGACTAGAAAAAAGACACAAAATAACAAAAAAATTAAATAACAACAGACACAAAATGACCAAAAAAGACACAGAAGACACAAAATGACAAAAAAAGAGAGACAAAACGACCAAAAAAGACACAAAATGACACAAAAAGAGACACAAAATGACCAAAAAAGATACAAAATGAAAAAAAAGACACAAAATGACCAAAAAAGATACAAAATGAAAAAAAAGACACAAAATGACCAAAAAAGACACAAAATGACTAGAAAAAAACAGAAAATGACTAGAAAAAAGACACAAAATAACAAAAAAATGAAATAACAACAGACACAAAATGACCAAAAAAGACACAGAAGACACAAAATGACCAAAAAAGAGAGACAAAATGACCAAAAAAGACACAAAATGACTAGAAAAAAGAAATAAAAAGACACAAAATTACTAGAAAAAAGGCAAAATAACAAAAAAATTAAATAACAACAGACACAAAATGACCAAAAAAGACACAGAAGACACAAAATGACAAAAAAAGAGAGACAAAACGACCAAAAAAGACACAAAATGACACAAAATGACACAAAAAGAGACACAAAATGACCAAAAAAGATACAAAATGAAAAAAAAGACAAAATGACCAAAAAAGACACAAAATGACCAAAAAAGACACAAAATGACCAAAAAATGAAATAACAACAGACACAAAATGACCAAAAAAGACACAGAAGACACAAAATGACAAAAAAAGAGAGACAAAATGACCAAAAAAGACACAAAATAAGCCTGTCGGAGCCTGGGAGCTTTGTGTTTAGGGTTTGAGAGGAAAATAGAGATTTTAGCCCCCAGATTTGAGGTTTTAGAAGAAGAAGAAGAAGAAGAAGAAGAAGTGGAGAGAGAGGCAGGTGGAGACAGAGACGCCTGGGGGAAAACATGTCATGCATTGTTGCTGCTGCATAAATAGAAAGATGCATCAATAGAATAACAATAACTAGAAACAAGTCAAATCAATCTTCTTCTTCTTCTTCTGGCCTTTTTTTAAGCTAATAATCTGGAGGAAGCTCTGATTGTTGGTGCAGCTGGATGTTTGCATTCCTTGTATTCAAAGCTGCACCAAAAACAAAATGTATCTCAATCATTAAACTCTGAAGAAGAGAAATATAAGATATAAGATATTCCTTTATTAGTCCCACAACGGGGAGATTTTCAGTGTTTTCAGCAGCATAAATAGAAAGATGCATCAATAGAATAACAATAAATAGAACATTTGGGGTAAATAGTGAAAGGGCCACGGGGGCTACTGCCGGTGTGTGTACACTATGATGAGATTCTTCAGAGATTTATAACAATTAATACTAGTAATGTTATGATGCTATATAATATACAAGGAGCACACCTACAACAAGCATTTCTTTACAAGTATTTATTTATACAGCAACCTATGACCTTTAACCTCAACGTGTGTGTGTGTGTGTGTGTGTGTGTGTGTGTGTGTGTGTGTGTTTGTTTGTTTGTTTGAAGCATGTGTATCTGGAGGAGTGTGTGTGTATCTGTAACTGTAATCACATCAAAGATCAAAGGCAATCAGATCAGAACAATCAACAGAATTAACTGCAGCTGTAGAATGTTCCTGAACAGTGACAGCAGCCAGAGGTGGACAGACTGAAATTTCTGGCCTCGAACAGAAAGCATTTTTGGCAAAACCATAATACCTATCATTGATCCGACTTCACTTTGAGCGTCCTGAGTTCTTCCTGAACGTCTACATATGATTTTTTTAAAGAAAAATTAAAAAAATTGCTTTGTTAGAGCGATCTAAAAAAACTGTTACATCTCCCTTTTTCAGAAATCTTCCTGTGTTTGTAATATGGGAGCCAATGAGGCTGTTGGTGGTGTTGGTGGATCAGTTGAAATGAAAGTTTAATGATAATATATGTGCAGCTTTCTCCCTCTGCAGCTTCTATTTCTAGCGTGTGTCATGCATAATCTTCTAGTTAGAAAATAAAACAATTTGCATAACAAATATTACACACAAACAACAATTTCAGGTAAACTTGCTGCAGATGATAAATGTTTCAGGTTGTGACAACATAATCCTGCAGCCCCGAGACATCAAGTGAATGCAGGAGAAGCTTTCTGATGTGCAAAACTCTGATTTTTGCTTGAATTTTTTGCACTTTTAGATGACAAGATGGTTCGTATTCATGGAATATTCTGCAGAAAGAAGTGAAATGAGGACACTGTACTGTAACTGTTAAATGGAGGACTAATATAGCTTAAAATATGTAGTTAAAAGCTCTTTTTAGTCTTTTTTTTTGTCAGTTTAAATGGTTTAATGATAATATATGTGCAGCTTTCTCCCTCTGCAGCTTCTATTTCTAGCTTGTGTCGTGCATAATCATAAAGTTACAAAATAAAACGATTTGCATAACAAATATTACACACAAACAACAATTTCAGGTAAACTTGCTACAGATGATAAATGTTTCAGGTTGTGACAACATAATCCTGCAGCTCTGAGACATTTCAGTGAGCAGCTTTCTGATGTGCAAAACTCTGATTTTTGCAAGAATTTTTGCAGATGAATATCTGGTGTCTTTCCCAACTGTCAGACAGGGACAGGAAACATAGTTTTCATGTTTTTAGATTAAAGTTTTCATGGAATATTCTGCAGAAAGACGATGAATTGATGACACTGTAATGAAACTGACTAATATAGCTTAAATTCTGTAGTTAAAAGCTCTTTTTAGTCAGTTTAAATGAAGGTTTAATGATAATATATGTGCAGTTTTCTCCCTCTGCAGCTTCTATTTCTAGCGTGTGTCATGCATAATCATAAAGTTACAAAATAAAACGATTTGCATAACAAATATTACACACAAACAACAATTTCAGGTGAATTACCTGCAGTGATTGTTGATGATAAGTCGAAGAAGTAACATGAGTTGGGCAAGTAATAAGACACAAATCTCACGTTTTAAAGAGTGTTTTGGATTTCTTTAAATACAAAAAAATAAATTTAAATAAAAAAAAAAAAAGACTCAAAATGACCAAAAAAAAGACACAAAATGACCAAAAAAATATTTTAAATTACAAAATAATATGTATAATTAACCAAAACAACACACAAAAAACCCCAAGATGATCAACAAAGGATGTAAAATGATTAAAAAAAAGACACAAAATCATCGAAAAAATATGTAAAATTACAAAAAAATATGTAAAATTTACCGAAAATGACACTCAAAAAAGCAAAATGATCATAAAAGACACAAAATTACCAGATAAATCAACCAGACAGGGCTCCTCCTGAAGGACTTTCAGGTCTGGAAACTGGTTTTAAATCCTATTTTGTACACAAATTCTCCTTCAGCTCAATCATGATTCATAACTCTTTCCTGTTCTTTCTAAATTTATTTGGAATATTATTATTATGTATTTATCTCCCTCTCTTCCTCCCTTGTCAGCATATTTATATTCATGTGATCTAATATGAAAGTCTGCAAAAAAAGGAAACAAAATGACCAACAAAAAGACACAAAATGAACAAACAAAAACACAAATATTATTATTATGGAACAAAATGAGTGAATAACCTCAAAATGACAAAAAAGACAAAAAAGACAAAATTATTACAAAAGACACAAAATTAGCAAAAAAAGACACAAAATTAGCAAAAAAGACAAAAAATTTGTAAAAAAGACACAAAACTACCAAAACAGACACAGAATCACTAAAAAAGACACAAAATGACAAAAAAAGATACAAAAATGACCAAAAAAGACAAAATGAACAAAAAAAAGACAAAAAATCAACAAACAAAACCAAAAATATTATTATTATGTAACAAAATGAGTGAATAACCTCAAAATGACACAAAAGACACAAAATGACAAAGAAATAAACAAAATTATTACAAAAAGACACTCTTTCTCTCTCTTTCTAAATTTATTTGGATTATTATTATTATTATGTATTTATCTCCCTCTCTTCCTCCCTTGTCAGCATATTTATATTCATGTGATCGAATATGAACGTCTGCATGTTTCATGTCCTGTGTTTTCATTTTTCTGTCACATTTTGTGTTTGAATCTTTGCATGAAAGTGCAATAAAGATGTTTGAATAATTATATGTTTACAAGTTGGGACTAAAAAAAATACTCAAAATCTGTTTGTAAGAAATTACATCTCATTCACAATTATATTTCTCATGATTTGTGGAGAAAAAAACATTAAAATAATCACAACTGAGCAGTTATTAACAATTATTAAATGAAATATAAAGAAAAAATAACATTTTTACAAACGTTTTTGACTTGCTGCTCGTTTTGTCGTCAGTATTTTTTAAATGAAGCCACAATCTGAAGAGTAGGTTGTTGTTAAATTGCTCCTTTGTGCATTGAAAAGGATAATTATGCATAAATGCAGTGAAGAGAGAGACGGTTGACCAAATGTTCTTCCTGTTGGTTGAAAACGCTCCAGCTGGCAAACAACTGCTGCATTTACACTAATGTTGATTCATGTCTGTTGTCCTTTCAGATGCAGGAGATGAGCTGCATGCATTTCAGAATTCAGACCAATTTATGAGCCTCAGAGATGCTACAAGACTTATTTAATATCTGTATTTCTCTAATGAGGCGTCATTATGAAACAATCACTGCAAAAACATGAAGATCACCAAGTGTTTTCTTCTTCTATCTATCAATAGTACCTTAATTATCTTGTTCTGAGTATAATTTACCTACTGACCATAGCTTTATGTGATTATTTTAACAACATGTGTCTTTTTGTTACTAAAATGAGTGAATAACCTCTTCACAGGGATTTAAGACTGGACTAAAGCACTAAAAAAGACACAAAATGACACAAAAAAAGACACAAAATGACAAAAAAAGAGACAAAAAGACACAAAAAGGCAAAAAAGGACACAAAATGATTAAAAAGACACAAAAATTACCAAAAAAAGACAAAATGAACAAACAAAAACAAAAAAAATTATTATTATGTAACAAAATGAGTGAATAACCTCAAAATGACACAAAAGACACAAAAAAATAAACAAAATTATTACAAAAAGACAAAATTACTAAAAAAAGACACAAAATTACCAAAAAAAGACAAAAAATTAGTAAAAAAGACACAAAATTAGTAAAAAAGACACAAAACTACCAAAACAGACACAGAATCACTAAAAAAGACACAAAATGACAAAAAAGATACAAAAATTACCAAAAAAGACAAAATGAACAAAAAAAGACACAAAATGAACAAACAAAACCAAAAATATTATTATTATGTAACAAAATGAGTGAATAACCTCAAAATGACACAAAAGACACAAAAGGACAAAAAAATAAACAAAATTTTTACAAAAAGACACAAAATTACTAAAAAAGACACAAAATTGTTTAAAAAAAAAGACACAAAATTATTAGAAAAGACACAAAATTACCAAAAAAAGACACAAAATTGTTAAAAAAAGACACATAATTACTAAAAAAGACACAAAAATGTTAAAAAAAAAGACACAAAATTATTAGAAAAGACACAAAATTACCAAAAAAAGACACAAAATTGTTAAAAAAAAGACACATAATTACTAAAAAAGACACAAAAATGTTAAAAAAAAGACACATAATTACTAAAAAAGACTCAAAATTGTAAAAAAGAAAAAAAAAAAAAAAAAGACACAAAATTACCAAAATATCAGTATAAAAGCGTCTCAGTGCTGAATGTAAACAGAGATTTCATTCTGTCTGTTCAGTGAAACTAGAGAGGAAAGAGTGATGAGGATCAATAACGTCTCTCATTATTATTATTATTATTATTATTATTATTATTATTATATGATTATTGATCTCTGAGCTGCTGCAGGAGGATTAATGTGATTTTACTGATGTCACTTTGTTAAACAGCAGCTCTTCACTCTAATGGATCAAACTTTGGGACGTTAATCTAAAATTAAATCTGATGGATCAAAGTAAAGAGAGAAACTTGTTCAACTGTCGTTGAGCAGAACTACGTTATAATAATTATTATAATAATTATAATTAGATATTGATATGATTATTAATGTCTGATCAGATAGTTCTTCTTAGTCAGCAGTTTTTATTTTAGACTGTTTGACTTGTTTTCAGTGTTTTGGTCCTTAATGATCTAAATCAGATATTACAGCTTGTTACTGAGATTTTATCACCTATACTGAGTAAATACATGCTGGAAACTAGAATATCAACAGTTACAAAGCTGCTTCACCAACACTTACAACTAGAAAGGCATTATGGGTCTTTTTGTGGGTTTTGTTTTAGTAATTTTGTGTCTTTTTTTAGTAATTTTGTCTCTTTTTTATTCTTTTTTTTGTAAGTTTGTGTCATTTTTTTTAGTCATTTTTTGTAATGTTGTGCATTTTTTTAGTCATTTTGTGTCTTTTTTTAGACATTTTGTGTCTTTTTTTTGTAATTTTGGGTCTTTTTTTTAGTAATTTTGTGTCATTTTTTAGTCTTTTTTTGTAATGTGTATTTTTTTAGTCATTTTGTGTCTTTTTTGTCATTTTGTTTCTTTTTTTAGTCATTTTGTGTCTTTTTTTAGTCATTTTGTGTCTTTTTTTTGGTCATTTTGTGTCTTTTTTTGGTCATTTTGTGTCTTTTTTAGTGCTTTAGTCAGACTGAAATCCCCGTGAAGAGGTTATTCACTCATTTGTGTTTTAAAAAAAAAAATACATGTTCTTAAAATAAGCACATAAATCTACGGTCAGCAGGTGAATTATTTACCCATTTTATACTGTTTTCCTTCTCTTTGACATGTGTCTGTTTGCTGAATATAGATAGATAGATAGATAGATAGATAGATAGATAGATAGATAGATAGATAGATAGATAGATAGATAGATAGATAGATAGATAGATAGATAGATAGATAGATAGATAGATAGATAGATAGAGGTGCAATGAACAGTGTGCATAAAGAACTATTATATTATATTATTATAACTATTATTTGTTATTGTACAGTGTGATGGCATGTGGCAGGAAAGATTGTTTATATCTGTGATGCTGTGTGTGTCTGTGAGCTGCAGAGCTGCAGCACCGTGTCCGTCCTGCGGGTGGCGCTCTGTACCTGCTGCTGCACATAGAACAACATGAAGCTGATAAATGTTTCTGTCAGCGAGCAGGAGAATCACTAATATTATCATCAGTAGATTCATATTTATATATCAATCCTGCACCTTTGATCCAGTTTCACCTCATCACATTCACAATTCAACAATTTAGAAATAGGTTAAAATGAAAAATATGTGTCATGAGCAAGCATTTGAAATTTGTGCACATATTAAGAAGATGATTTTATTCAAAATAGTTATTTTGTTCTTTGTATATATATATATATATATAATATCTAATATCAATGAACCACAAATACCTTAGAATTAACTCTTAAATCTTGTTTTAAGATTTAATTTCTTATTTTTAAGCGTTTAACATGCTTATTTTTAGATTTAATAATCTTAATTCAAGAAATCTCTTGGTTTTATTCTGGTTTTATTCTGGTTTTTGTTTTATGTGGTTTTTTTCTGGTTTTATGTGGTTTTATTCTGGTTTTATCTGGTTTTATTCTGGCTTTATTCTTGTTTTAAGAGTTCATTTCTTATTTTAAGCATTCAACATGCTTATTTCTAGATTTAATTATCTTAAATTAAGAAATCTATTGGTTTTATTCTGGTTTTATTCTGGTTTTAACTGGTTTTATGTGGTTTTATTCTGGTTTTAACTGGTTTTATTCTGGTTTTATGGGGTTTTATTCTGTTTTTTGTTTTATGTGGTTTTATTCTGGTTTAAACTAGTTTTATTCTGGTTTTATTCTGGTTTAATGTGGTTTTATTCTGGTTTTAACTGGTTTTATTCTGGTTTAACTGGTTTTATTCTGGTTTTATGTGGGTTTATTCTGGTTTTAATTGGTTTTGTTTTGGTTTTATGTGGCTTAATTCTGGTTTTATCCTGGTTTTATGTGGTTTTATTTTGGTTTAACTGGTTTTATTCTGGTTTTATTCTGGTTTTACCTGGTTTAATGTGACTTATTCTGGTTTAATGTGATTTTATTCTGGTGTTATGTGGTTTTATTCTGGTTTTACCTGGTTTAATGTGACTTATTCTGGTTTAATGTGATTTTATTCTGGTTTTATGTGGTTTTATTCTGGTTTTACCTGGTGTTAAGGTGATCTTGCTGCATGGACAGATAATGTGATAATACTTGCTGTGTGCAGGCAGCAGGTGGCGCTCTGGCTCCTCCGTCTGGCGCCTCCATAGAGACGTCAGGAGCTCCAGTCAGGGAGGAGAGACCCTTAAAAAACTGGCTCCTGCATCAGGCCAATAATAAATAACACACCAATTGGGGGCTGTTTGAGCTGCTATGATTTATTAAAAGTTGGTGCATTAGAACGGGGCAATAATTGAAGTTATGATTAAGGAAACGACAGGATTGGGAGCCGTGGACGATGAAAAATGGATGAATGGACGGACGGACGGACAGACAGATCTGCTCCCATTAATAATTCACAGTCGGATTAAAGCAGATTGAGAAACAAACCGAGCTTTTTTTGTAAGTGGGCTTTTAAAAAAAAAAGGCTGTTTTCCTCCAGAGAAGGTGCAGCAGGAAGCTCCACATCATCACTGTCATCATAGGAAACCAGTATTAAGATGGATGCTGCCTGATCCCATCAAGATAATGGCTTTCATGTCTCCTGGCGCTCTCTCTGTGTGTGTGTGTGTGTGTGTGTGTGTGTGTGTGTGTGTGTGTGTGTGTGTGTGTGTGTGATCTCTGCAGCTGATTTCTTTTGTTTCCTGCCTCGTCTCTGCAGGCATGTGGACCCTGTGAGTCCACAGAGACAATCACAGCTCAGATACTAAAAACATGAAGCTGAACAAGTGTTTTTATCCTTCTATCTATCAATAGTTTCTTGATTATCTTGTTTTGAGTATAATTTACCTACTGACCATAGCTTTATGTGCTTATTTTAACAACATGTGTATTTTTGTAACTAAAATGACTGAATAACCTCTTCACAGGGATTTCAGTCTGGACTAAAGGACTAAAAAAGACACAAAATGACTAAAAAAAGACACAAAATGACTAAAAAAAGACACAAAATGACCAAAAAGACACAAAATTACTACAAAAAAGACACAAAAAGACAAAATGACCAAAAACAAAAAGACAAAATGACCAAAAATAGACAAAATGACTAAAAAAGACACAGAATTACAAAAAAAGACACAAAATGACCAAAAAGACACAAAATGACCAAAAAAAGACACAAAATGACTAAAAAAAGACACAAAATGACTAAAAAAGACACAAAATGACTAAAAAAGACACAAAATGACACAAAATGACCAAAAAAAGACACAAAATGACTAAAAAAGACACAAGTGTTTTATTCTTCTATCTACCAATAATATCTTAATTATCTTGTTCTGAGTATAATTTTTAGTAAAACTAAAAAAAGACACAAAATGACTAAAAAAAGACACAAAATGACCAAAAAGACACAAAATGACTAAAAAACAGACACAAAAAGACAAAATGACCAAAAATAGACACAAAATGACTAAAAAAAAGACACAAAAAGACAAAATGACCAAAAATAGACACTAAATGACTAAAAAAGACACAAAATGACTAAAAAAAAGACACAAAAAGACACAAAATGACTAAAAAAAGACACAAAATGACTCAAAAAGACACAAGTGTTTTATTCTTCTATCTACCAATAGTTTCTTAATTATCTTGTTTTGAGTATAATTTACCTACTGACCATAGCTTTATGTGATTATTTTAATATTAATATAATTATTATGTGCTTATTTTAACCCTGTGGAGTCTCCAAAAGCTCCAAATCCAAATAAATACATAGAGCGTGAACTCTCTAACTGACATGGTGAGAAAGCAACATTATTGCTGCACAAAAAAAAAACTATTTTTTTTCTTGCAGTGTTTTAACCCTTGTTAAAATAATTGATTATTTTCTATATTTGTAAATGATTTTATGCTTTATTTCTGCTTCTCTGTTGTTTGACTTCCTGGTGTCTGTCCCTGTGTCTGTGAGTGACGCAGGTCAAAGGTCAAACCTTGAGTGTAATAAATATCTCTATGCATTTATATTAAGTCAGACAATATGATTTGATACAATGATTATGTTTGTGTGTTAATTTTGGTTTAGAAACTTTGACTACATATATTTTATTTTATTGTCTGTTTCATATTTTTTAGACTTTTAGAATCTGTGACACAGTGAGAAACCTTTGACTCTGTAGACATAATATCTTTGTGAGACAATAACAAGACAGAATGTTTTTTGTTGAATGTTCTGGAGAAGAAGCCAGGTCAGGATGGCCTTGTCCGGGGCAGCAAGATCGTATGCCCAGCTGGCATGACGTGCCGCTTTGTATTGATTAAAACTGGCGAATCAGCGGATCAAGAGGGCGGGACTTCCTGGAGGAAATCGACCAGCATGTTTTAACAAATGTTAGTATTTTAATGGGTTCCAGGGAGAGAGTCGTGGTTCAGACTTCACCAACTGAAACCCGTCTGTTTGTATCAGGGACATGAGTTAATTTTGAACCCGGAGATCTCTGTAAAATGCACATTTTTTGACGTATTGTAATAAAACTATGTTAAACTGAGAACTTGGACGTCTCCAGCTCTTCATTCCCCATCAAAGAATGCGCAGAAAAATGGTTAGGTTTTTTCTGTTGGTGTCAGATTATCAATTTTCAAGGTTTCCTCATGCAATTTTTCTAACACACACTAAAGTCTCCAGAATCTCCAAATAATCCAGACTTGTTGACTCCATCCAGACTAGAAAACAAAGCAGCGTAGAGCCCTACTACTAAAATTTACATTTTATGTTGGACTAAAGGACTAAAAAAGACACAAAATGACCAAAAAAAGACACAAAATGTCCTAAAAAGACACAAAATGACTAAAAAAAGACACAAAATGACTAAAAAGACACAAAATCACTAAATAAAAGACACAAAATGACTTCAAAAAAGACACACAAAAAGACACAAAATGACTAGAAATGACTCCGAGTGTCCAAAGTCTCCAAATAATCCAGACTTGTTGCCTCCATCAGACTAGAAAACAAAGCAGCGTGGAGCCCTACTGTACATTTACCTCTAAAGTTCTGGCTGTAAACTCCATGAGGCCAGTTTCAGTTTGATGATGATATACCAAGTAAAACTGGAGACAAGCTCAAATAGATTTAGTATCAAATGATAGAACTGGATGGAACCCTCTTATATGGTAGATTTGACACCTTTGGTCACATTTGACACATTTACAATTCTTTATTGAGCATGATAGTGTTTTGAAAGTTAAAAAAAGATTCAAAATCACATTTTATGTTGGACTAAAGGACTAAAAAAGACACACAATGACTAAAAAAAAGACACAAAATGACTGAAAAAAGACACAAAATGACAAAAAATGAGTAAAGAAAGACACAAAATGACTAAAAAAAGACAAAAAAAAGACACAAAATGACCAAAAAAAAAAGACACAAAATGACCAAAAAAAAAGACACAAAATGAAAAAAAAGACACAAAATGACAAAAAAAAGACACAAAATGACAAAAAATGAGTAAAAAAAGACACAAAATGACTAAAAAAAGACAAAAAAAGACACAAAATGACTAAAAAAAGACACAAAATGACTAAAAAAAGACACAAAATGACCAAAAATGACACAAAATGACAAAAAAAAGACACAAAATGACCAAAAATGACACAAAATGACTAAAAAAAAGACACAAAATGACCAAAAAAGACACAAAATGACTTACAAAGACACGAAAAAAAAAATGAAACATGAACATGAGCTAAAGAATCAGAAATACTTTACTGATCTCCAGGAGAAATATGACTTTGTTACAGTTGCTGCTGTTTAGGAAATATAAATAAGTAAGTCTGTACATAACATTAAGTTTTTACTAAATATATAACAGTAATACACAATACAAATGCAACAAGTCTCAAGTTTTAAGCAAATAGAGAAACCTATAAATAGTACTGTATACTAGTATTACTACAGAGAGGCAATAAGTATTTATGTCAATAGAGGATCCTCACCTGTCTGTCTGCACGTCGTCCTGTCTCTCTCTCTCTCTCTTCCTGTCCATTAAAAGCAAAAATACAACACAAAACATAGTTAAAATATATTTTTTTGTCATTAAACATGTTTCCACTGAGCTCAATAGGAAACAAGTTGTTAGTGGAAGGAACTCAGTTCCAGTATCTGGAGGTCTAGTTCAGCAGTGAGGGTAGGAGGTTTGGGCGTTGTACCGGACCGTCGTGGTGAAGACGGAGCTGAGCCTGAAGGCAAAACTCTGGGTTTACTGCTCCATCTACGTTCCAAGTTTTATTCTAGTTTTAAATGGTTTTATTCTGGTTTAAAATTGTTTTGTTCTGGTTTAAAATGGTTTTATTCTAGTTTTAAATGGTTTTATTCTGGTTTAAAATGGTTTAAATTGTTTTATTCTGGTTTTAAAATTGTTTTATCCTGGTTTTAAGTGGTTTTATTCTGGTTTAAATGGTTTTATTCTGTTTTTAAATTGTTTAATTCTTGTTTTAAAGTGTTTCATTCTGGTTTAAAATGGTTTAATTCTTGTTTTAAAGTGTTCCATTCTGGTTTAAAATGGTTTTATTCTAGTTTTAAAAATGGTTTCATCCTGGTTTTAAGTGGTTTAATTCTGGTTTTAATTGGTTTCATTCTGGTTTTAAATGGATTTATTCTGGTTTTAAATGGTTTCATCCTGGTTTTAAATGGTTTTATTCTGGTTTAAAATGGTTTTATTCTGGTTTGAAATAGTTTCATTCTAGTTTAAAATGGTTTAAATGGTTTACTTCTGGTTTTACGTGTTTTTATCCTGGTTTTAATTGGGTTCATTATGGTTTAAATGGTTTTATTCTGCTTTAAAATTGTTTTATTCTGGTTTTAAATGGTTTAATTCTGGTTTCAAATGGTTTTATCCTGGTTTTAACTGGTTTCATTCTGGTTTTAAATGGTTTTATTCTGGTTTTAAATGGTTTCATTCTGGTTTTAAAATGGTTTTATTCTGGTTTTAAATGTTTTTTCCTGGTTTTAAGTGGTTTTATTCTGGTTTAAATGGTTTTATTCTGGTTTTATCCTGGTTTTAAATGGTTTTATTCTGGTTTTAAATGGTTTAATTCTGATTTTAAATTGTTTCATTCTGGTTTAAATGGTTTTTTCTAGTTTTAAATGGTTTTATCCTGGTTTTAAGTGGTTTCATTCTGTTTTTAAATGGTTTTATCCTGGTTTTAAGTGGTTTCATTCTGGTTTTAATTGGTTTCATTCTGGTTTTAAATGGATTTATTCTGGTTTTAAATGGTTTCATCCTGGTTTTAAATGGATTTATTCTAGTTTTAAATGGTTTTATCCTGGTTTTAAATGGTTTTATTCTGGTTTTAAATGGTTTAATTCTGGTTTGAAATAGTTTCATTCTGGTTTAAAATGGTTTAAATGGTTTACTTCTGGTTTTACGTGTTTTTATTCTGGTTTTAATTGGGTTCATTATGGTTTAAAATGGTTTAAATGGTTTTATTCTGGTTTTAAATGGTTTAATTCTGGTTTGAAATAGTTTCATTCTGGTTTAATTGGGTTCATTATGGTTTAAAACTTTTTTTGATCATTTTGTGCTCAATTTGTGTCTTTTTGGGTCATTTTGTTTCCTTTTTTTGGTCATTTTGTGTCTTTTTTTAGTCATTTTGTTTCTTTTTTGGGTCATTTTGTGTCTTTTTTTGGTCATTTTGTGTCTCTTTTGGTCATTTTGTGTCTTTTCTGGTCATTTTGTGTCTTTTTTGGTCATTTGGTGTCTTTTTTCATCATTTTGTGGTCAATTTGTGTCTTTTTTTGGTCATTTTGTTTCCTTTTTTTGGTCATTTTGTTTCTTTTTTGGGTGATCTGAACTCTGCGTGTGAGATTGTGTTCAGTGAGCGGGGGTCGCGAACAACATGCATGTTAAATTGGGGGTCCCGACTCAAAAACGTTGAGAACTACTGGTTTAGACTAATAAGGAAGTAACTCTGAGGTCAGAGGGCGGCCGGCCTAACAACGCAGCGTAACCAAAACAAAAAGAACCAGGAAGTCCACAGGGAGATGACGTGTCCAGTAGAATTATCGTGTAAAGTCGTTATTCCTTTTGCGGCGTGGAACCAAAACCACCAGAACCAAATGTAACGATGGAGCAGAACCCGGACCTTGGTTCAGACCTTCAGGTGTGAAAACGTTGAGTTGATTTAACCGGTTGATTAATGCGTCTCCTGCAGGATGGAGGAAGCCTCTCTGGAGGTCCGGAGGCCTCCTCTCTCTGACTCCCCGCCGCCCAAACCTGCAGAGTGATTCACCTAAAATAGGAGGTGGGGGGGGGGGGGTGGAGGAGGAGGTGATGATGGGGGGGAGGGGGGAGGTGGGGGGAGGGGAGTGGATGTCTGAAGGTCAGATGCAGAGCGGCGAATTGGGGTGGAAGCAAACTAATGAGTTTTTCCGTTCTCTCGCTGCCCCGAACCACCGCCATCACCTCGCTGTCCTGTCAATCCTCCTCCTCCTCCTGCTCCTCCTGCTCCTCCTCCTCCTCCCATCGTTCTCTCTTCCCACCTTCATCACCGTACACTGTAAAAAATGTCTGTAGATTTTAGGACGAAAAACTGCTAAAATATGACAGTAAGAGACGTAAAATGATAAATGAGTTAATTCAGTTTCAGTAACAATGAAACACTGTAAATGTTTATATCAGACAAAACAGTGTTTTTTTATTGAACATTTTTTTAAAAAATACATTACTCCACTGTAAAATACTCTGGCACCGTGTTTGTAACAAAAGACACAACATTCCTAAAAAAAAGTATGTAAAATTAATTTTAAAAAAAGACACAAAATTACTTAAAAAGGATGTAAAATTAATTTAAAAAAAAAGACATAAAATTACTTGAAAAGGATGTAAAATTAATTTTAAAAAAGACACAAAATTACAATTTTTTTTTTACATTAAAAAAAACATTACTCCACTGTAAAATACACTGGCACCTTGTTTGTAACAAAAGACACAAAATCCCTAAAAAAAAGGATGTAAAATTTATTTTAAAAAAGACACAAAATTCCGAATTTTTTTTACAGTTTTAAAAAATAATAAAAAAAACACTCCACTGTAAAGTACACTTGCACCGTGTTTGTAACAAAAGACACAAAATTGCTAAAAAAAAGAAGGTGTAAAATTAATTTTAAAAAAGACACAAAATTACTTAAAAAGGATGTAAAATTCATTTAAAAAAGACACAAAATTACTGAAAAATTTTACATTTAAAAAATAAATAAAAAATGACTCCTCTGTAAAATACTCTGGCACCACGTTTGTAACAAAAATATACTGTAATATATACATATATATATATATATATATATATATACATTCTCGCTGTTAAATGTACTAAACACCATGTCTCTAACAGAAATATACTATAATATTTAATGGTAAAATCTTTAATTTATGCAGCATTTATAAAGTATTTTCTTGTCAATTATATGGCAGAACAGCGTTTCTTTTGATGGAAAAACTTTTTATTTATTACGGTAAAAAATAAAATGACAATCTTAAACGTGAAATCAACAGTGCTAATATAATTTTACCGTAATATTTGAAAAAGTTGCACCGTATTTACAGTATTACGGTAAAGTTCTGGCGACCACAGCTGCTGGTTTTTACCATGAAAACAACAGTTGTGTTTTTTTACAGTGCAGAGAGAGAGAGAGGGAAAAAAAGAGGATAAAAAGTGTTTATTTCTGAACAGGCCTCTTAATCTATTTGGACTGGGCGTAATAGGACATTTGCATGGCGAGCACAGCGAGGTGTCAGCGATAACCACGGGGTTGTGACATCTCCTCCGAAATATGCTGAGCTTTCGCTAACCTCTCATCAAACACGCTGATCTTTATGGACTGTATCATATTGTGCCGTAATGTGCTTTATTGTCCACAGAATAAGCTTTTCTTTAAGGTAATTGGAAAGCGGGAAATGGCCGCTATCGGCGGACTTTTTAAATACATTATTCCTGAAATGTGGCTTGTGTAATGACCCTGTCGGTGTAAAACGTGAGATTTATCTTGGCAGCAGAAATTGATCCATTTCACCTTTGTCTAATGGAAATTTTTATCAAGGATTATCTGTTTATGTAAATGAGCGTGGCCCCTGGAACGGAGGGGATAAAAAGTCTGGAGGGGGGAGCAGTTAATCTAGGGCCTCTTTACACGTCAGTCTGGACATAATGCATACAGGATTCATTCCTTGGGGGGGCGGGGTGTGTGTGTGTGTGTGTGTGTGTTGACTTGTAGACCTTCACACTGAAGATATTTTTGCTCAAGGAGGACATTCAGGATGCTTCTCAGCTCTTTATTCTGCTGTTTTAGGGTCAAGTTTGTGGTTATTGTTTAAAAAAAAACACCTTAAAATAGAAAGAAGACCTCAATCTGCACAAATACACCTAAAAAAAACAGCCAATCAACAGGATTCTGCTCTTCTGCTTCTTCAAATCAAACAGCCTCTGTAAATTGCTAACAGGCTAACAGTTAGCTCTGTATCAGTACAGCGTGTATGTGCTAACAGGCTAACAGTTAGCTCTGTAGCAGTACAGTGTGTATGTGCTAACAGGCTAACAGTTAGCTCTTTAGCAGTACAGTGTGTATGTGCTAACAGGCTATCAGTTAGCTCTGTAGCAGTACAGTGTGTATGTGCTAACAGGCTAACAGTTAGCTCTGTAGCAGTACAGTGTGTATGTGCTAACAGGCTAACAGCTAGCTCTGTAGCAGTACAGTGTGTATGGGCTAACAGACTAACAGTTAGCTCTGTAGCAGTACAGTGTGTATGTGCTAACAGGCTAACAGTTAGCTCTGTAGCAGTACATTGTGTATGTGCTAACAGGCTAACAGTTAGCTCTGTAGCAGTACAGTGTGTATGTAGTAACAGGCTAACAGTTAGCTCTGTAGCAGTACAGTGTGTATGTGCTAACAGGCTAACAGTTAGCTCTGTAGCAGTACAGTGTGTATGTGCTAACAGGCTAACAGCTAGCTCTGTAGCAGTACAGTGTGTATGTGCTAACAGGCTTACAGTTAGCTCTGTAGCAGTACAGTGTGTATGTGCTAACAGGCTAACAGTTAGCTCTGTAGCAGTACAGTGTGTATGTGCTAACAGGCTAACAGCTAGCTCTGTAGCAGTACAGTGTGTATGTGCTAACAGGCTTACAGTTAGCTCTGTAGCAGTACAGTGTGTATGTGCTAACAGGCTAACAGTTAGCTCTGTAGCAGTACAGTGTGTATGTGCTAACAGGCTAACAGTTAGCTCTGTATCAGTACAGTATGTATGTACTAACAGGCTAACAGTTAGCTCTGTAGCAGTACAGTGTGTATGTGCTAACAGGCTAACAGTTAGCTCTGTAGCAGTACAGTGTGTATGTGCTGCTGCTGCAGGAGGTGTTCACTTAGCGATCTCTGTTTGTTTACAACAAGCACCAGACACTCTGTGCACAGTTAGCGATGCTGGTTAATTCACCATCACAATGTTTATGATCAGCGGAGACGCTGTGCATAATTAGCCATGCTGGTTTGTTTATGATCAGCTGCAGATGTTGTGCACAGTTAGCTACTTGCTAACTGCTAGTCTGTGACTTTGACTCTCTCACCTGAACTGTTACAGGTAAAAACTTCAATGCATGAACACTTAAACAACAGGTAAACCCTTCTAACTTTCATGATTTAATGTTGCATATTAGAGAATATTTTAAAATCCCAACATCTCAGTCTTACTACAGACGCTTCACAGTAAACCGGGTTCCAAATGTCCGTCTATTGAAGCTGTTTTTCCAGCATGTAGGACACGTCACTCAAACATTCGCGTCCCGTCAGAAGAGCTTCGAGTGTCCAAACTCGGCGTCTCTCAGCTCGTCTTCCTGTTATTTCTGGCCCCATAACGTCTATTCATCACGGAGGCTCTTAGCATATTTCCATATCATAAAACTTTCCGCAGACAGCTCCGTTATGTGCGGCATTACACGGTAACTCAGACGTTTGGACGTGTCAGCTGCAGAATAGATGGAGGCACATTTTGGATCGCCGACTGCGCCGCATAAAAAATGAATGAAGTGGTGAAGCAGTGAGTGGTGGTGGCGGTGGCGGTGGGCTCCGAGCAGAAGAAGAGGGGCCGTAAAGATTGACAGGGCCCCCCTCGCTGCTGTTTTCATTGCAGCGACGCTTTTGATGTTTTATGGGAGAGGCCTCGCCTTGTTGCCGTGACAGCAGCGTGGCGGTGTTGAAATACAGCTGGTTGGAGAGGAGGGGTGGGGGGGGGTTCTCCATGGAGGGCAGCAAATGGTGCTTCACCGGGAGTCGGCGGCCCCCCGGTGGCCCCCAGGGCCCCCGCTGTCATCTGGCATCCTGACAGGCAGACTGAGAGTCAGACGGGTTAAGTGACAGACACCAAAGTGATCCGATCCACCAGAGGGAAGACTTCATCACGTCTTAAACCGCCATGATGTTCTCAGGGGCCGGAGACGAGAAGGCCGGGGTCGGGGCCCGGGCAACCCTCGGCCCCCAAAATGATCAAACGGCGGCCATGATGCATCGCAGCGACCCCGAGTTCAGTTCAAAGGAGGGGAGAGAGCAGACAAACAGAGATAAACAGGATGATGTATGGCATCAACACACACAGCAAGGTTATTATAAGTAACGGAAATTAACGAAAACTAACTAAAAACTAACGAAAACTAACGAAAACTCAAATTCAAAAAACATTTTCGTAGTTTTTTAAAATGATCACTCACTGAAACTGTATTTTGTGGTTACAAAACTAACTAAAATTAGAGTGAAAATGTCCTTCGTTTTTGTCTTTGTCAACTTTGTCTTTTACACTTAAACCACAGGGGACCCAACACGGATCCTTGAGGAACACCTTAAAAAATAGCTCTAAAACCTTAATCCACTTGTTATTGGATTTTTCATCAGTTTTAGTTTTTTTTAATTTCGTTGTCAATATTTGTTTTCAAATTCAGTTAGTTTTAATTAGTTTTTAGAGTAAGTTTCAATTAATTTTTATTTTTTGGAAAATGCTTACTTTTGGTGTTAGCTTTTATTAGTTGTAGTTTAGTTTTTATTAGTTGTAGTTTAGTTTTTATTAGTTGTAGTTGTTGTGTAATGGGGTATTTGTTGGGTCCAGATTCAATAAGGTCACAATAAATGTTTCCTTTATTTCCTTTGTCATAAAACCAGACGGATGAAATAGATTTTTTATTTTGTGGTTCCAAAACTAACTAAAACTAACTAAAATTATAGTGAAAATGTCCTTCGTTTTCATCTTTGTCAACTTTTTTCATCCGTAAACCTTTTTGGTTGATATGAAATCTATTTCATCTATCTGGTTTTATGACTTAATAAACTTATTGGGGCTGAGATGGATCAGACAAAGGAAATAAAGGAAACATTTATTGTGACCTTATTGAATCTGGACCCAACAAATACCCCATTACACAACAACTACAACTAATAAAAACTACACTAAAACTAATAAAAAACTAAATTAAAACTAATAAAAACTAAACTACAACTACCAAACTCACTCTTAAAACGAATTAAAACTAACTGAATATGAAAACAAAAATTGACAAAGAAATTAAAACTAAAACTAATGAAATATCCAAAACTATTATAACCTTGATATACTATAATTTTAGTTAGTTTTAGTTAGTTTTGTAACCACAAAATACAGTTTCAGTTAGTTATTATCGCTTTTATTTTTATTTCAGGTAACAAAAATGTTTTTTCAATTCTAGTTTTTGTTATTTCCTTATTTCTTGTTAACTATAATAATGTTTTTTCATTTCTAGTTTTTGTTATTTCCTTAGTTCTCGTTAACTATAATAATATTTGAAGTCATCTAAAGGTGAGCAGCTGGGATCTTTCCACCTGAGAGGTAAAACTGGGTCGCTCCACGCTGATCCGTCTCTGGGACGAATGTGAGACTTTCTGAAAGTGCTTTTTCCAGCCGGTTCAGTCAGTGTTTCCGTCCCTCAGAGACACAAGTGGAAACCTCTTCCTCCTCTTCCTCCTCCTCTTCCTCCTCCCTTCTGGCACTTGTGGGACGTTTTACTTCTCGTGCCGAGGTCAGCCGTCAACTCCAGCATCTCACTGAATCCCCGGACCAGAACCGAAGCGTCTCCGAGGCCTCTGAGACCTCAGACACTTCCCGTCCACGACTCCTGCTACACTGGGACCCAGATGTAATTAAAAGGGGGCTTCAAACTGGCCCCGAGCATTAAAAATGGATCCTGTTGGCAGCAAATGGAGCATCTCCTTGCTCATCTGCTGGTCCTGGAGGGCTGCAGGCCCAGACAGATGCTCCTCCAGGAGGCCAGGGAGGCTCGCTGGAGCCTCGGGAGGAGGAGGAGGTCTGTGAGCGGCTGGAGCCTTTCTGGAGGATCCTTCAAGGCTTCAAGGCGAAAAAATGGTTGCTGAAAGAGGAAACAGCAGTCTGAGAAGGACAGGACAACTTTATTTAAATCATATTATATTATACTGCATATTCATATTTATTCTGCACTGAAATTCTACTCCTGAATACATTCTCCTTCTTTAGACACTTTATTTTTCATTGTATTTTTATATTTTATTGCTTGAAGTATGCCTAGGTTGTTCTTTTTATTTAATTGTGTTGTTATTGTTTGCTGCTAAACTGTCATTTCCCAGCGTGGGATAAATAAAGTATCTATCTATCTATCTATCTATCTATCTATCTATCTATCTATCTATCTATCTATCTATCTATCTATCTATCTATCTATCTATCTATCTATCTGTCTAAACTTTATTTAAAAGTAATAAAACATGCTCAGTTATTACTTGTTCTGGTGGAATTAATAACATATGGTGGCTAATATTAGTGAATATCAGTATATTTTACATGGATATTGTTCTATAACTTGCATTACTGAGACTTTTCTGCAAATTATATTATTATTATTATTATTATTAAAGCAGCTGACAATATAGAAATATAGGAATCAAATGTTTGATAATCATATAAAAATAGACACAATACAAAAATAATTAAATAATAAGAAAATATAAGAAATATTATTATTATAAGAAATAATAATGAGAAAGAAATAATAGAATAAGAAGAAATAATAAAGAAAAATCAGCAAGATTAAAAACATTTAAAATAAATAGATTAATAAATAAAAGTCCATAGAATAAAATACAAATAATCACTAGGGATTAAAAACAAAGGTTATAACATTACTTAAAAATTAATGGACGGATTAAAAAGTTTTTGATTTCATAAAAAAAGAGCCTAATAAGACCCTAATGTGTGCAAGGAACACCTTAGAAAATAGCTCTAAAACCTTAATTTTCAACAAACATTTTCTGTAAAAGTTTGAGGTAGCATCCCTTTAAACTTAAACCACAGGGACCCAACACGGATCCCTGAGGAACACCTTAAAAAAAACAAAAAAAGCTCTAAAACCTTAATCTATTGCTGTTTTGAGGGATTTTTTTTCCAGAGGTGCTGAACCTTTTTACTCTCTACAGCGTGTCTTTATGGACCACATCAGCCCCGAACAGAAAGCCAATCACAACGACTCCCTCTCCACCAATGAGGAGCAGCTGCTTGTGTACTCGTTGCGGGAAGGCTAACCATATGAGCCCTGGCGTTTTTTGCAAATTATTATTATTATGTTATTATTATTATTATTAAAGCAACTGACCTGAGAATTCTGTAATATAATATTAAAAAAATGTATTGAAATAAAACTTTTCATAATTGCATTAAAATAGACACAATACAAAAATAATTAAATTAAAGAAATAATAAAGAAAAATCTGCAAGATTAAAAACATATAAAATGAATAAATTAAGCATCCCTTTACACTAAAACCACAGGGGACCCAACACAGATCCCTGAGGAACACCTTTTTTTTAAAAAAAAAAAAAAAAAAAAAAAGCTCTAAAACCTTAATCTATTGCTGTTTTGAGGGATTTTTTTTCCAGAGGTGCTGAACCTTTTTACTCTCTACAGCGTGTCTTTATGGACCACATCAGCCCCGAACAGAAAGCCAATCACAACGACTCCCTCTCCACCAATGAGGAGCAGCTGCTTGTGTACTCGTTGCGGGAAGGCTAACCATACGAGCCCTGGCGTTTTTTGCAAATTATTATTATTATATTATTATTATTATTATTAAAGCAACTGACCTGAGAATTCTGTAATATAATATTAAAAAAATGTATTGAAATAAAACTTTTCATAATTGCATTAAAATACAAAAATAATTAAATTAAAGAAATAATAAAGAAAATCAGCAAGATTAAAAACATTTAAAATGAATAAATTAAGCATCCCTTTACACTTAAACCACAGGGGACCCAACACAGATCCCTGAGGAACACCTTTAAAAAAAAAAAAAAAAAAAAGCTCTAAAACCTTAATCTATTGCTGTTTTGAGGGATTTTTTTTCCAGAGGTGCTGAACCTTTTTACTCTCTACAGCGTGTCTTTATGGACCACATCAGCCCCGAACAGAAAGCCAATCACAACGACTCCCTCTCCACCAATGAGGAGCAGCTGCTTGTGTACTCGTTGCGGGAAGGCTAACCATATGAGCCCTGGCGTTTTGTGCAAATTATTATTATTATTATATTATTATTATTATTATTAAAGCAACTGACCTGAGAATTCTGTAATATAATATTAAAAAAATGTATTGAAATAAAACTTTTCATAATTGCATTAAAATAGACACAATACAAAAATAATTAAATTAAAGAAATAATAAAGAAAAATCAGCAAGATTAAAAACATTTAAAATGAATAAACTAAGCATCCCTTTACACTAAAACCACAGGGGACCCAACACAGATCCCTGAGGAACACCCTTTAAAAAAAAAAAAAAAAAAGCTCTAAAACCTTAATCTATTGCTGTTTTGAGGGATTTTTTTTCCAGAGGTGCTGAACCTTTTTACTCTCTACAGCGTGTCTTTATGGACCACATCAGCCCCGAACAGAAAGCCAATCACAACGACTCCCTCTCCACCAATGAGGAGCAGCTGCTTGTGTACTCGTTGCGGGAAGGCTAACCATATGAGCCCTGGCGTTTTCCCTCCACACTTATTACATTACCATGAGCTTAGCGGCGAGGGCACCGCTGCATCATGGACACGGCTATTACTTTGAGTGTGTGCGGTGTCTGGCTGTCTGTGTGTGTGGACAGGGAGGACGAGGAGGAGGAGGAGGCCCCTGACTCCTTCACAACCCCCCACCACCTCCTCCACCTCCTCACACACACACTGACACACACTCTCTCCAACCTCTTGCTCCCGGTGTCAGAGCCTTCTCCTGTCAGTAATTTGTTGCTAATCAGCTGTCAGCTCGGAAGCGATGATGAGGTGATCATCGTGGGCGGTGGAAGGTAATGGCCTTAAAAGTCACAGAGTCAATGTCAATGGGATCACTCGGATTCAATCAGGGGCGGCCCGATGAAGGATGGCGCCCGCTGACATTACCACTCATTTTGAGCCCAAGCATCTGGGCCCTAGTAAATAACCATCAGTGGGTGGGTCCGGGGGACAGGTCATTAGCCCTGAGAAAAATAAATATCTCCTCTCTCGTGAAGGCTGCAAGTCATTTAGCACAGACTAGGAAATTTCACCCTAGATTAAGTATGATGAGCCAATATCAGTCAGAGGAGAGGCCATACTGAGCGGGGGGCCCTGATGAGACGCGGGGAAAATTTATACGCAGGCTTCAGCAAATGTAATATGATTTTAAAGGCGAGGAAGTGTGTTGGCACGGGGCTGGAAGGAGGGACAGCACCACTTGAAACTAGTGTTTGACTGATGGAGGGTTTTAAAGGCTCGTGTCTTTGGATTGAAGCTGCTGATCGCTGGTACTTTCTGCTGATATTAGACATTTTCAAATTTGCCCAATTTAGTGGCAGATATATTGGGAAAGATTTACAGTTTCTGGTGGATTTATGTTCCTGTCAGGGTGGAACATACATATCTGAGTTTGTTTAGAAACTAATTTATTAAATAAACTGAAACAATAACAGGTTTTTAACTTTTTAAACCTCATTTTATCAGCAATCCAATGTAACCATTATACGTTAATATATTGTAATCTACTGTTATATACAGCAGATTATAGAAGCCCTGAGAGGCAAGAGAGAAAAAAAATTTTTTGCGATATTTTCTTTTACCAGGATCATTTTTCTAAGTTACTTAAAAAAAGTATGATGGCTGATATTACCATTTCGATTTAAACAAAATAAATGAATAAAAGAGAAAAAAAAATGTGCAAATTTGCCTTTTTCTTGTAAATTTACTACTTTAATCCTGACGTTTTTTTGTTACACATTTATGAGTTTATATTCTAAGATTAATCAAGATTTTTTTGTTCCGATTTTTGTATTTTTTCTTGTAAATTTGCCACTTTAGTCTGAGAGAATATACTTTTTTTTTCTTCTTAAAAAGGATTTATTCTCAGGGAAAGTGTGTTTCAGGGTGTATGCCCTAATACTCTGTTGTATATAAGATGTTTTAAAAGGTTGATTTGTTTTGTTTTTTTGGTGAAATTTACTAATTTCAGCAAAGTGTACCACAGAAAAAAGTGTTCTAAAAAGGACTAAAAACTAAATTTTGTGCAAATTAAAATACATTTCTAGCCAAAAGAAAGACATGACAGAAAAAAAATAAACTCACCTGGAAGGAAACACAGATGCTTTTTGTCCGATTAAGACAACGTGGTTCTGGTGCTCTGCTGCCTCTGGTGGCCAAAGTGTGTATTACAACAACAAAGACAAAAAAAAAAAGAAGCAATTTCACCTAAAAGTTTCACATTTTATTCAGTTATAAACACACAGAGTTTGTTTTGTATCAGACTTATTTTGTTTCAGATTCAGCTGTAAAAAAAAAAAAAAAGGTATGCAAGTGAAATATCCAATATAAATAATAAATCACCTCTGCTCAGCTTCGGTCAGTGTTT
The DNA here is from genome assembly GCF_030273125.1 of Centropristis striata. NCBI lineage: Eukaryota > Metazoa > Chordata > Actinopteri > Perciformes > Serranidae > Centropristis > Centropristis striata. The sequence goes on from NC_081523.1 coordinate 1,063,561, forward strand.
CCCTCTTTCATCTTGCTGAACAGCCCTGAGAGGTCAAAGGTCAAACACCAGTGACAGGTGATGGAGGCGTCTAATTGGTTAATTAATGCTGCGACTGTTGCTGCGGCCCCCTGCAGGTCAGCAGCTCACAGCTTGAACCACAGCTGGACGAGGTTGCTGAGTTCTTACATCACACACACACACACACACACACACACAGACACACACACACACACACACACACACACACACACACACACACACACACACACACACACACAGAAACCTTCACAGCTCATATTACCAATATGTGACATGACATTTATTAGTTTTTTGAGGCTTTTTTTTGCATTTAGTTGTTAGCACGTAGTGGACAGGTGACAGATTATCTATACAATAACGATCAATTAATTGATTCATTGCTGCATGCATACATGGGCAAAATAAAAGATATATATATATATACATATATAGTACTATGCAAAAGCCTGTTTTGATAACGGACGCTTTTATTTTGAAAGGACGAAAAGAGACTTGATCCTGTCGATCGTAAAACTAACTCAGTGAGATTAAACTGTAAAGATAAAGTTCAGGAGTTCAATGTTTTATGTTTTAGCTCCTGAAGAGGCATGAGGGTAGTTTTCACAGTAATCTTCATATTTAAATGTGTTTTGTGTTTAAATTAGTAATGAGTTGTGGTGGGCTGGTCGGGGGCCGATGTTTGTCCCAGTCCAGCCCTGTTTGTAAGAGATTGTAACAGAAGTCCCAGTTCCTGCTGACTGGTGATTTTCTGCTGTCCAGTACGTGAATCGTTGTTTCTCTTCTTTATGGAGCCAAAACCAACTAAAACCAGTCAAAGTCAAGTTATATTGTAAATAAATATTAAATGACTCATATCCATTTTTTTAGCTAAGTAGCTTGCTAAGCTAATAACTAAGCTAACTTCTTGGCTACGTATTTAGCTAAGTAGCTTGCTAAGCTAACTACTTAGCTAACTTCTAGGCTAAGTATCTAGCTAAGGATCTTGCTAAGCTAACAACTTAGCTAACGTCTTGGCTAAGTATTTAGCTAAGTAGCTTGCTGAGCTAACTACTTAGCTAACTTCTTGGCTAAATATTTAGCTAAGTAGGTTGCTAAGCTAACTACTTAGCTAACTTCTTGGCTAAGTATCTAGCTAAGTATCTTGCTAAGCTAACTTCTTGGCTAAGTAGCTTGCTAAGCTAACTACTTAGCTAACTTCTTGGCTTAGCAGTTAGCTTAGCAAGCTACTTAGCCAAGTAGTTAGCTATGTAATGATACAAAAACTTTTTTTCTTCATAAAGTATGAGAGGCAAAATGAAAATAATGATCTGTTGTTATCAAAAACAAGATATTTAAAGAATACTTGGAATATTCAATCATGAAATAAGTTGATATCAAAAGATAGAGCACAGAAACACACAGCAGCATTAAATAACATGAAGGGAATGAATGAGGGTCATTTTTGATCCATGTTGTGCATCAAAGGGTTAAATACTTGACTTTATGACACTTTTGTTGGTTTTCGAGGCCACATACATCATCACTGTCATCAAAAGCGTTGAGTAATTATACCATTTGTTGAGATAAATTAGAGTTATAAAACTAATTTGGTTTTTACTGTGTAATAAAAACGGTATTAAGCTAATCTAGGGTATTAATAAAGGACACGTGAAGGAGAGTTTGCTCTGCGTCTGACTCTGTATGCTTTTCAACCTCTATTATGAGTCGGCTTTTGTTCCCAGTGAGGAGTTTGGGAGCTCAGGAGGAGGAGGAGACTGTTGAAAAGTGGTGCACACTTGATCCGACGTGACTAATGCAAAGCCTTGATGATGCTCAAATGACCCTGTCATCAATCCAATTAATAGGAGATGGCTCCGAATCCATTACAGCAAATATAATACAAACATTATTATATTAACCTCCAAATCTAGTCTAATTCTATCAACATAATTAATTTAATCCATTTGCAAAGTGCCGGTTTAATGCATAATTAATATCAACACTTAAATATTAAATATTCATATTTGTTCATGTATCTCAATTGTGTTGGAGCACCGCTGAGCTGCATGAGTGTGTGTGTATGTGTGTGTGTGTGTGTGTGTGTGTGTGTGGGACTGACCTCCCTAAAAACAGCATCAGTTTTTACCTAAAAATGTCAGAAAGTAAAGAATCAGCATCAAAATGCACTTAAAATATCAAAAGTAAAAGTTCTCTTTATGCAGATTGTTTTTATATATTCCACATTTATTTTTGGATTATTATCATTGATGCATTTATGTGCATTAAAGCAGCATTTTACTCTGAGATATTTTAATTTGAACTACTTAATATACTATTATGAGGTTTAATTTAGTAAAAATAATTATAAATGCATCATGTTTTTGGCATTAAATCTCGACCTGAAAAGAAACTAAAGCTGGCAGCTAAATGTAGCGCAGTAGAAGTATAAAGTTACATAAAATGGAAATACTCAAGTAGAGTACAAGTACCTTAAAATACCTTGAGTAAATGTACTTAGTTACATTCCACCATTGTGCTGAAGTTCTTATAAATGCATGAATTTTACTTTTACACAGCAGACTGCAGCTGTTTGTTTCCAGTCAACATCAGGTTTCTTTTTGTTGTTTTTGTGCCTAAATCAACAAAACTTTTTCACTAGCAGTGTCAGGTAAAATAAAAGCTGTGCAATTTCTTCATATGAGATAAAACTAGAACATTTCTAAAGAAATTTTGAGTGTGCTTGACTCTGGCCCGTGACTCCGAAACTCGTCAGTTAGTGTCCAAAACTCGTCAGTTAGTGTCTAAAACTCGTCAGTTAGTGTCCAAAACTCGTCAGTTTGTGTCTAAAACTCGTCAGTTTGTGTCTAAAACTCGTCAGTTAGTGTCTAAAACTGGTCAGTTAGTGTCTAAAACTGGTCAGTTTGTGTCTAAAACTCGTCAGTTTGTGTCTAAAACTCGTCAGTTAGTGTCTAAAACTCGTCAGTTTGCGTCTAAAACTCGTCAGTTTGTGTCTAAAACTTGTCAGTTAGTGTCTAAAACTCGTCAGTTTGTGTCTAAAACTCGTCAGTTTGTGTCTAAAACTCGTCAGTTTGTGTCTAAAACTTGTCAGTTCGTGTCTAAAACGTGTCAGTTAGTGTCTAAAACTCGTCAGTTAGTGTCTAAAACTCGTCAGTTTGCGTCTAAAACTCGTCAGTTTGTGTCTAAAACTTGTCAGTTAGTGTCTAAAACTCGTCAGTTTGTGTCTAAAACTCGTCAGTTTGTGTCTAAAACTCGTCAGTTTGTGTCTAAAACTTGTCAGTTAGTGTCTAAAACTCGTCAGTTTGTGTCTAAAACTCGTCAGTTTGTGTCTAAAACTCGTCAGTTTGTGTCTAAAACTTGTCAGTTCGTGTCTAAAACGTGTCAGTTAGTGTCTAAAACTCGTCAGTTAGTGTCTAAAACTCGTCAGTTTGCGTCTAAAACTCGTCAGTTTGTGTCTAAAACTTGTCAGTTAGTGTCTAAAACTCGTCAGTTTGTGTCTAAAACTCGTCAGTTTGTGTCTAAAACTCGTCAGTTTGTGTCTAAAACTCGTCAGTTTGTGTCTAAAACTCGTCAGTTTGTGTCTAAAACTCGTCAGTTTGTGTCTAAAACGTGTCAGTTAGTGTCTAAAACTCGTCAGTTAGTGTCTAAAACTCATCAGTTAGTGTCTAAAACTGGTCAGTTTGTGTCTAAAACTCGTCAGTCAGTGTCTAAAACTCGTCAGTTTGTGTCTACAACTCGTCAGTTTGTGTCTAAAACTTGTCAGATTGTGTCTAAAACTCGTCAGTTAGTGTCTAAAACTCGTCAATTTGTGTCTAAAACTCGTCAGTTAGTGTCTAAAACTGGTCAGTTCGTGTAAACTGACAGTTTTTTAGCTAGTGGTCAACCAGGGCCAGGTGGCAGCCACCAATCAGAGCAGAGCAATCAACTGAAATCAACTGCGAGAGCGAAAAACAGGTGAAATTTGCCCCTCGAACAGAAAGTATTTTTGACAAAACCAAAATTGTTATGATTGATCCGACTTCACTTCGAGCATCCTCAGTTCTTCACTTCGAGCATCCTCAGTTCTTCCTGAATGTCTACATATGTGTTTTGCGAAGAAAAATGAAGAAATAGTTCTTTAGAGCGTTCAGAAGAAACTGGTAGCTTTGCTTTCCTCCAGAAATGTTCCCTCCTTTTTCCCATGGCGGTCTATGGGGCTGTGGGTGGTGTTGGTGGATCATCTGTGCGTCCTACGCCCAAATTAGAACTCTCACAGCTTAACCACACCAATGTGAGGGAGAGGACACATTTTACTACGTTTCTATGGATAAATTATTTCTGTAGAGTGGTATCTGCGGCCTCGAGTGCAATATCCAAATGTATTTTTGGACATTTTTTCTCTCCCTCTGCACTCTAGTGATGATGTCATCTACTCTAGCCTCTCCATAGGGTTACATTGGGGGGATTTTTTTGGCGTGTTTCTGCAGAATAATTTGAAAACCGTTAAACCGCCAAAACCCTTAGAAAAGTCATAGCACACGTCGATTTGATACCTTTTTAGTGTCTGAACTCTTCGATCCAAAAACAAATAAAAAACATAAAAATGTTGTAAACAAGTCGGGTTTTTTTTGTTTTTTTTATTTTTGGTTTACAAATGAATAACGGATTATACTTTAGTATCCAGACCAGAGGGAAATGATGAGTGAGTGAAAATCTGAGAATATTTTGAAAACATTTTTGCAGAGTCTTTGATGCACAAATATTAAACATTAATACAGAAACTACAGGAAGCTGTTTCCAGACAGACAGTCAGACTGACTTTCATGCACTCACAGACAGGTTCACCCTCTCTCTCTCTCTCTCTCTCTCTCTCTCTCTCTCTCTCCTCCTGGGTCGGGGCCATATATCTCCCTGTTCTCTCGCCAGTTGCCCAACACTCAGCAACTCTTGGCGAGGCATCATTAGGTATAATGTACTTCCTCTCTCTCTTTCTCTCTCTCCCAGGGATATTTTGGAGAGGGGCGAGCGAGCTGACCTTACTGAAGGGCTCTCACTGAGCTGCCAAGTCTGTCTGTCACACACACACACACACACACACACACACACACACACACACACGGAAACAGAGTGAATTATTATTGAAAGCAACGCTGCAGTTCAAACTAAGCTGTAACTCTTGTTATTTCCTTCATTAAGAACCAGATTGTATTTGAACTACAGAAGGACTTTGCTGTGATCAGCTGCTTCATTTGTTCCTCAACTCAACTCAACTTTATTGTATTGTAAAGCACTTTAAAAACAACCACAGCCGCAACAACGTGCTGGACATAAACAAGCAAAACAAGAACAATAAAATAAATAAAACAAGAAATAAAAACTTAAATAAATAGCTTCATTGCTTTTTAAAAAACAATTTAAAAAACAATAAATAAAAACACTAAAACAAGAGCAGAGTCCCATGTGTGGTTGAAAGCCAAGGAATAAAAATAGGTTTAAAGGTTTCTAATACACAATTCAATTTAGCAGTCTTCTATGGTGGCCCTGAGAGCTCACAGCGCTGCAACTTTACAAAACACATGCAAATACGCAAAACACAAGCAAGTTGGGAAAACATCTTCAGGTAACCTCACCTAGCGGTAACCTCAACTAGCGGGAACCTCACCAAGCAGTGACCTCACCTAGCGGTAACCTCACCTAGAGGTAACCTCACCTAGTGGTAACCTCACCTAGAGGTAACCTCACCTAGAGGTAACTTCACCTAGCGGTAACCTCACCTAGCGGTAACCTCACCTAGAGGTAACCTCACCTAGCGGTAACCTCACCTAGCGGCAACCTCGCCTAGCGGTAACCTCGCCTAGCGGTAACTTCACCTAGCGGTAACCTCACCTAGAGGTAACCTCACCTAGAGGTAACCTCACCTAGTGGTAACCTCACCCATCGGTAACCTCGCCTAACAACAGAAACACAGAGCTAATGGAAAAATGGCGAAGCGTCAGGAAGACTAAAATGCTGAATATCTCAAAAAGAAAAAGAGAGGGTAAAATAAAAGTCACATTGAGTTCGGCTTCATAGAAGCAACGGACAATCAGGGGGGTTGCCAAAGTTTACAATGGTAAAAATGTGGGTCCCTCAAGAAAAAGGTTGGGAACCACTGGTCCAGGCGACCACCTATGTCCCCAATGCTTAGAGCCGGCCCTGGATAAGACCGTTTTATCGACTGGCCCCCTCTCTGCAGCCTGAGATGATTTATTCCTCCGGCTCTTACAAACAAACAAACCCCTCCCTCCCGCCCTGCCGTGCCCAGTGACAGAAGCAGGTGCCGGGTCCAGGTGGGCCTGCCAACACACCAGGCCGGGGCCAGGAGTCCACACCAGGACTGGGTTCATACCTCCAAAAGCTGCAAAACCTGTTGCCAGACTCCCTCCGCACAACACATAAAACACATATAGTGAGTGAGCGCTTTGAGAGGCAAACTGGGAGGGCGTGAGCTGGTTGTTATGGTGAAATGATAAACTAGAGGGACAAATTAGCCCCAAGTTTGAGTCTGAGTCCGTGTGTGTGTGTGTGTGTGTGTGTTGAAGCTGATGAACCCTGCCTGGAAGACGATCATTAGTGAGTCAAATACCAGCACAAATGGCCGCCCGCGATAATGGCTGACATTCATCTATGTCTGAGTCTTGTCCAACTCGCCGCTTAACGCTCACACAACAAGGGAGCTGAAGTCTGATGAGGAAAAAAACAAAAAAAAACTTGGTGGAGAGAAGAGAAGAGAAGCCAAACTCTGACCAAACTCTGGACCTGAGTCAGTTTATAAAATATTGATATTTCCATTTTTTAACCCTCTGCGGTCTGAGCCTATTTGTCCTTTATATACCACATACTATTTACTATACTCAGGTTTGGTATTTGGTATTTTCACAGCACAACTTCAGCATGATCTGACTATTATTTTTTCACTTTAACCCACTTTATTAACAAAAATGCTCATATGCATATAATAATATATAATTTGCACTCTGCACATTCTTCACTAAATTTGCACTAAGTTGTATATAGCATATTGTATATTGTTAAATGCCTTTTTCTATTAGATTGTTTATTTTTTTTAATCTTTACCTTAAAGGGAAATAATTTTGTGTGCAATTTTTGTGGTCGGCTGTAACAAAGAAATTTCCCCGCTGTGGGATTAAAAAAGTTGAATCGAAAATACACAAAAATCATGAAATCTGAAATGAAATTATGTGTAGTGTGTGTGTATGTAATTAACTAGTGCATTGGCACATAGCTGTAAATTGACATTTGATATTCAAACATTTAACATGAAACAATAAAAAAAAAAAATACTTGTTATTAGTTAGAATACACTAATTCTAAGGTATTTGTGGTTCATTAAGATTAGATATTTTTACTTGTTTTGGAAAGTCTTGACAAGACAAATGTTGTTCTATTGGCAGATAATTTTGATATTTTTAAGCAAAATACACATAATTTTTGTACTTTTTTTCTTCTTTTTGAGAGGTGGCTTTTTGCAGTGATCAAATTAAAACGATCATATCTTTGGTTTTACGTGACCTCGGGACATCAAACAAAAAAAAACTGGAGAAAGTTTCAAATCTGATTAATAATTTGGAGTGAAGTCAACAGCAGCGCGAGATACGTCACCACGTATCTGGTTTTAAGAGTTTATTTCTTATTTTAAGTGTTCAACATGCTTATTTCTAGATTTAATAATCTTAATTTAATAAATCTTGTCAAGGTAAATTATCTGTCCATGCAGCAAGATCATTTCCCTCAGATTTACTGTTTGATCTGGTTTTTAGACTAAACACCTTTTTTGCAGTCTGGGGTTTATGATAACGTGGCTTTTTTCAAAGTGCCAAAACAAAAAAACTAGGTCATGTGGAGTGCTGCCATTGACTTCACTCCAAATTACAGACTTGAAACTTTATCCAGTTTTTTTTTGTTTGATGTAAAACCAAATATATGATCGTTTTAATTTGATCGCTGCAAAAAGGCACCTCTCAAAAAGAAGAAAAAAAGTACAAATTTCCCTCAGATTTAGTGTTTTTATCTGGTTTTTAGACTAAACACCTTTTTTTTTTTTTACAGTGCAGAGGATTAAAGCTGATGTTTCCACTTTTAAGACTCCGAAGTGATTAAAAGTGTTCAGATCTGAGCTGCAAACATCCTGAAAATAGATTTAAGAAAAATCTTCCTCTCCCCGTAGAAGAATCATGTATGATGAAGTAGTGCAAAGGAAGGAAATAAAAGCTTGTTGCGTAACATTTTAACACTCACCCACTTTGGTGTGATCAATCAGGCGCCGTGCTCCGTCCGTCCCTCTGCCCCCCCATCTGTTACTGCCAGTGCTGTCCATATAACAGGCGCCTGTCAATTTCGCCTGCTTTTTATTGACTCATCCTCCGAGCCACGGAGGGGGTTTCGATCACAATTATCATTTTTTATGAATACATTTTCATGAATATATTAGCGTCCTCCTCCCCACCACCGCCACCCACCACACACATACACATACACATTTGGTGGAGTGTTGTTTTCTCACAGTTAATCAGTGGCCAGATAAATCAGAGGCCATATTTGCAGTCCATCTGCTGGGAAGGTGCAGTGGGCTCCAGACGCCATTCAAACATGCTGGACAATAACAGGAAGTGGAGAGACAGCACGCAGACGTTACAGACATCACACTTCACTGTTCACTATGTTCTGTCAATACAGATGTCACCAGTTATCTCCACTGTTGGAACACGACACAGGCAACTTTGTTGGTGCTGCATGCTGCAACTTGTCACTAGTTTAGATCTGTTGGTTTTCTTACCAGTGAAACTTTATATAACCTCTATTTAACCAGATCAGGATCTCTTTCACTAGGCTGACCTGGCCAAGAGGTCAGCAGCACACATCAGAAGTTAAAACATACAGTTTTCAAAGTTTTTTTTACAATAAAAAGTGCGAGACCTGTAACAAACAACAATATAACATTTACAAACACAAGCAATGGTCAGCACTTTAACCCTTGTGTGCTCCACGGTACATTTTTTGCACTTTTACATTAAAAATACTCAATAATTTTGCCTGTCTTAATGCTAGTGGGAAGTCCATTTTTGCAAGGACTTCAGTTTTCTTTAAACCTTTAAACTTTCAACCTTGGATCTAATAATAGGGCAATATTTCATTGTGTAAAAAAAAAAAAGTGCCACGTATACAAATATATAAGTATATATACATATATATGTATATAAATACTTGAAACTAGCACGTTTCTTTTCTCATTTCAGTATCTGTGGGTTGAAATATGAAGTATTTAAACAACATGCAACTAAAACTCTCAACTGGAGCCAATATTTCAGGTAAAAACTCACCAAAACTCACCTTCCTTGATGTCACCAGTTATCTCCACTGCAACACAACACAGGCAACTTTGTTGGTGCTGCATGTTGCAACTTGTGACTAGTTTAGATCTGTTGGTTTTCTTACCAGTTTACCACTTTATATAACCTTTATTTAACCAGATAAAAATGACCTGACCAAAAGGTCAGCAGCACACATCATAAAAACTATTACAGTTAGGTGACAGTAGAAGTTAAAACATACAGTTTTCAAGGTGCAAAAGTTTTTTTTTTAACAAATAGAGTAGGAACTGTAACAAACAACAATTCAAAATT
>NC_081523.1:1078240-1088240 GCF_030273125.1 Centropristis striata
CCTCATAGAGACCTCACAGAGACCTCACAGAGACCTCACAGAGACCTCACAGAGACCCCACAGAGACCTCAGAGAGACCTCATAGAGACCTCACAGAGACCCCACAGAGACCTCATAGAGACCATAGAGAGACCTCATAGAGACCTCACAGAGTCCTACTTACTTTACTTACTTACTTACCTACTTAACAACTTACCTGCTTACTTACTTACTTAGATACTTACTTACTTACCTACTTACTTACTTAACAACTTACCTACTTACTTACTTACTTACTTACTTACTTACTTACCTACTTACTTACTTAACAACTTACTTACTTACCTACTTACTTACTTAACAACTTACTTACTTACTTACTTACTTAACAACTTACTTACTTACTTACTTACTTACTTACTTACTGTCTTACTTACTTACTTACTGTCTTACTTACTTACTTACTTACTTACTGTCTTACTTACTTACTTAACAACTTACTTACTTAACAACTTACCTACTTACTCACTTACTTACTTACTTACTTACTGTCTTACTTACTTACTTACTTACTTAACAACTTACCTACTTACTTACTTACTTAACAACTTACCTACTTACTTACTTAACAACTTACCTACTTACTTACTTACTTAACAACTTACCTACTTAGTTACTTAGTTACTTACTTACTTAACAGCTTACTTACTTACTTACTGAACAACTTACTTACTTACTTACTTACTTACGTACTTAACAACTTACTTACTTACTTACTTACTTACTTAACAACTTACCTACTTACTTACTTACTTACGTACTTAACAACTTACTTACTTACTTAACAACTTACCTACTTACTTACTTAGTTACTTACTTACTTAACAACTTACCTACTTACTTACTTAGTTACTTACTTACTTAACAACTTACCTACTTACTTAGTTACTTACTTACTTACTTACTTAACAACTTACCTACTTACTTACTTAACAACTTACTTACCTACTTACTTACTGACTTAACAACTTACCTACTTACTTACTTACTTACTTAACAACTTACCTACTTACTTACTTACTTACGTACTTAACAACTTACTTACTTACTTACTTACTTAACAACTTACTTACTTACTGACTTACTTAACAACTTACTTACTTACTGACTTACTTAACAACTTACCTACTTACTTACTTACTTACTGAACAACTTACTTACTTACTTACTTACTTACGTACTTAACAACTTACTTACTTACTTACTTACTTACTTAACAACTTACCTACTTACTTACTTACTTACGTACTTAACAACTTACTTACTTACTTAACAACTTACCTACTTACTTACTTAGTTACTTACTTACTTAACAACTTACCTACTTACTTACTTAGTTACTTACTTACTTAACAACTTACCTACTTACTTAGTTACTTACTTACTTACTTACTTAACAACTTACCTACTTACTTACTTAACAACTTACTTACCTACTTACTTACTTACTTAACAACTTACCTACTTACTTACTTACTTACGTACTTAACAACTTACTTACTTACTTACTTACTTAACAACTTACTTACTTACTGACTTACTTAACAACTTACTTACTTACTGACTTACTTAACAACTTACCTACTTACTTACTTTTACCTCCAGACTATTTCCTCCAGTAAAACTGGAGGTAAACAATACAAATTCAAATTATGTGATTTAAATCCAGTTTTTAATGCAATTATTTAAGTTAACCCTCTGGAGTCCAGGAAGCTCCGGAGCTCTTTGACTTCTTCATGAGGTAGAAACGTTCAGCAGCATGTTTCCAGCTGGCAGCTGAACTCTACAGTTTTATCTTTCACACAAGTTTACATGTCACATTTAATGCATCAACTCTTTTTCAGCAAAGGTAAAAAAAAAAAACACCACAACCAAGTGTAGTAACATGATTTTTTTTTTTTTGTGTGCATTCAGCATTTTTAATGCAATCTTTTGTGTTCACTGTTTTTTGTGTGAGTTTTTTTGTAATTTATTTGTGTTTTTGTGTGTTTCTATGTGTTTTTTTGTAATTTTGTTTGTGTTTTTTAGTGGTTATTTTGTATTTTTTGTGGGGTTTTTTATGTGTTCATATGTGTTTTTTTTTATTATTTTTGTATTTGTTATGTGTTTTGTGTATTTTTTTGTGTGTCTTTAAGTGTGTTTTTTGTATGTGTTTTATGCATTTTTGTGTGTATTTTGTAAAAAAAAAATGTTTCTGGTGTTTTTGTGTGTTTTTTGTAATTTTGTTTGTGTGTTTTTTGGTGGTTATTTTGTGTGTATTTTGTATTTTTTGTGTGTTTTTTGTGTTATGTGTGTGTTTTTTTGTAAAAAAAATTGTGTTTTTATGTGTGTTTTTTGTCATTTTGTTTGTGTTTTTTGGTGGTTATTTTGTGTGTATTTTGTATGTTTTTGTGTGTTTTATGTGTTATTAGGTGTGTTTTTATGTATTTTTTTGTATTTTTTATGTTGTTTTTTATGTGTGTTTTTGTGTGTGTGTTCCTTGTAATTTTTTGTTTGTATTTAAAAAAAAATGTTTTGGGTGTTTTTGTGTTTTTTTGGTGGTTATTTTGTGTGTATTTTGTATTTTTTGTGGGTTTTTTGTATTATTATGTGTGTGTTTTTTTGTATTCTTTATGTATTTTTTGTCAATTTTTTTGTGTGTTTCTTGTAATTTTTTGTTTGTATTTTTTTTTTTTATGTTTTGGGTGTTTTTGTGTGTTTTTTGTAAAAAAAAATTGTGGGGTTTTTTGGTGGTTATTTTGTGTGTTTTTTTGTGTTCTTATGTGTGTGTTTTTTTGTATTCTTTATGTATTTTTTTCGTCAATTTTTTTTGTGTGTTTCTTGTAATTTTTTGTCTTTTAAAAAAAATGTTTTTGGTGTTTTTGTAATTTTGTTTGTGTTTTTTTGGTGGTTATTTTCTGTGTATTTTGTATGTTTTTCTGTGTTTTTCTGATTTTTTTTGTATTTTTTTATGGGTTTTTTTGCAAAAAAGAATTTGGGGTGTTTTTGTGTGTTTTTTGTAATTTTGTTTGTGTTTTTTTGGTGGTTATTTGGTGTGTATTTTGTATGTTTTTGTGTGTTTTATGTGTTATTAGGTGTGTTTTTCTGTATTTTTTTATGTGTGTTTTTATGTGTGTGTTTCTTGTAATTTTTTGTTTGTATTTAAAAAAAAAATGTTTTGTGTGTTTTTTGTAAAAAAAAAATTGTGGGTTTTTTGGTGGTTATTTTGTGTGTATTTTGTATTTTTGTGGGTTTTTTGTATTATTATGTGTGTGTTTTTTTGTATTCTTTATGTATTTTCTTGTCAATTTTTTTGCGTGTTTCTTGTAATTTTTTGTGTCTTTTAAAAAAAATGTTTTTGGTGTTTTGTGAGTTTTTTGTAATTTTGTTTGTGTTTCTTTGGTGGTTATTTTCTGTGTATTTTGTATGTTTTTGTGTTTTTCTGAATTTTTTTGTATTTTTTACGGGTTTTTTTGTTTTTATGTGTGTTTTTTTGTGTCTTTAAAAAAAAATGTTTTTGGTGTTTTTGTAATTTTGTTTGTGTTTTTTTGGTGGTGATTTTCTGTGTATTTGGTATGTTTTTGTGTGTTTTTCTGATTTTTTTTTTATTTTTTACATTTTTTTTTATTTTTTATGTCTGTTTTTGTGTGTGTGTTTCTTGCAATTTTTTGTGTCTTTTAAAAAAAAAATGTTTTGGGTGTTTTTGTAATTTTGTTTGTGTTTTTTGGGTGGTTATTTTCTGTGTATTTTGTATGTTTTTGTGTGTTTTTCTGATTTTTTTTGTATTTTTTATGGGGTTTTTTGTTTTTATGTGTGTTTTTGTGTTTCTTGTATTTTTTGTGTCTTTTAAAAAAAATGTTTTTGGGTGTTTTTTTTAATTTTGTTTGTGTCTCTCCACACATCCTCTGGACCTCCTCCTCCTCCTCCTCCTCCTGTCTGTCTCCTCACCTTAGAGGAGGAGGCCACAGATCAATACGTTTGATGGGGAGGCAATAAGCAGCCCTATTAAGTGACAAAGGTTTACTCTGTAACAGCTGGGCTGGCGCGAGAGCCGAGCTTGTCTGACTAATGAATTTGGTGGTAATTTTGTAAGTTTTTGTGTTTTTATATGTTATTAAATGTGTTTTTTTATTTTATATTTTTTTTTGTTTTTTTGGTGGTTATTTTGTGTGTATTTTGTATTTTTGTGTGTTTTTTGTGTTATTATGTGTATGTTTTTTGTATTTTTTTATGTGTTTTTTTGCAAAAAAGAATTTGGGGTGTTTTTGTGTGTTTTTTGTAATTTTGTTTGTGTTTTTTTGGTGGTTATTTTGTGTGTATTTTGTATGTTTTTGTGTGTTTTATGTGTTATTAGGTGTGTTTTTCTGTATTTTTTATGTTGTTTTTTATGTGTGTGTTTCTTGTAATTTTTTGTTTGTATTTAAAAAAAAAAATTGTGGGTTTTTTTGGTGGTTATTTTGTGTGTATTTTGTATTTTTGGCGTTTTTTTTGTATTATTATGTGTGTGTTTTTTTGTATTCTTTATGTATTTTTTTGTCAATTTTTTTGTGTGTTTCTTGTAATTTTTTGTGTCTTTTAAAAAAAATGTTTTTGGTGTTTTTGTGAGTTTTTTGTAATTTTGTTTGTGTTTTTTTGGTGGTTATTTTCTGTGTATTTTGTATGTTTTTTTGTGTTTTTCTGATTTTTTTTGTATTTTTTACGGGTTTTTTTGTTTTTATGTGTGTTTTTTTGTGTCTTTAAAAAAAATGTTTTTGGTGTTTTTGTAATTTTGTTTGTGTTTTTTTGGTGGTGATTTTCTGTGTATTTGGTATGTTTTTGTGTGTTTTTCTGATTTTTTTTGTATTTTTTACATTTTTTTTTAGTTTTTATGTCTGTTTTTGTGTGTGTGTTTCTTGCAATTTTTTGTGTCTTTTAAAAAAAAAATGTTTTGGGTGTTTTTTGTAATTTTGTTTGTGTCTCTCCACACATCCTCTGGACCTCCTCCTCCTCCTCCTCCTCCTCCTGTCTGTCTCCTCACCTTAGAGGAGGAGGCCACAGATCAATACGTTTGATGGGGAGGCAATAAGCAGCCCTATTAAGTGACAAAGGTTTACTCTGTAACAGCTGGGCTGGCGCGAGAGCCGAGCTTGTCTGACTAATGAATTTGGTGGTAATTTTGTAAGTTTTTTTGTTTTTATATGTTATTAAGTGTGTTTTTTTATTTTATATATTTTTTTAGTTTTTTTGGTGGTTATTTTGTGTGTATTTTGTATTTTTTGTGTGTTTTTGTGTTATTATGTGTGTGTTTTTTATTTTATATATTTTTTTAAGTTTTTTTGGTGGTTATTTTGTGTGTATTTTGTATTTTTTGTGTTATTATGTGTGTGTTTTTTGTATTTTTTTTATGTGTTTTTTTGCAAAAAAGAATTTTGGGGTGTTTTTGTGTGTTTTTTGTAATTTTGTTTGTGTTTTTTTGGTGGTTATTTTGTGTGTATTTTGTATGTTTTTGTGTGTTTTATGTGTTATTGGGTGTGTTTTTCTGTATTTTTTATGTGTGTTTTTGTGTGTGTGTTTCCTGTAATTTTTTGTTTGTATTTAAAAAAAATGTTTTGGGTGTTTTTTTTTTTTGTTTTTTTTTTTAATTGTGGGTTTTTTTGGTGGTTATTTTGTGGGTTTTTTGTATTTTTTGTGGTTTTTTTGTATTATTATGTGTGTGTTTTTTTTGTATTCTTTATGTATTTT
Source organism: Centropristis striata (assembly GCF_030273125.1). Taxonomy (NCBI): domain Eukaryota; kingdom Metazoa; phylum Chordata; class Actinopteri; order Perciformes; family Serranidae; genus Centropristis; species Centropristis striata. The sequence goes on from NC_081523.1 coordinate 1,083,980, forward strand.
TTTGTCAATTTTTTTGTGTTTCTTGTAATTTTTTGTGTCTTTTAAAAAAAAATATTTGTGGTGTTTTTGTGTTTTTTGGTGGTTATTTTCTGTGTATTTTGTATGTTTTTGTGTTTTTCAGAATTTTTTTGTATTTTTTATGGGGTGTTTTGTTTTTATGTGTGTTTTTTTGTGTCTTTAAATGTTTTGGGTGTTTTTTGTAATTTTGTTTGTGTCTCTCCACACATCCTCTGGACCTCCTCCTCCTCCTCCTCCTCCTCCTCCTGTCTGTCTCCTCACCTTAGAGGAGGAGGCCACAGATCAATACGTTTGATGGGGAGGCAATAAGCAGCCCTATTAAGTGACAAAGGTTTACTCTGTAACAGCTGGGCTGGCGCGAGAGCCGAGCTTGTCTGACTAATGAATCGTGAAACAATCAGGCAGTAGCCATTTGTGTTTAGATCTGTAAATATGGCGCGGTACAAGTGCCAGACCATCGCTGGCGCTCCAGCTGGGGCCACAGATGGTCTGGACGGGAGGCGCGGCGCAGGAAACCGTTAGCTCCTCCGGCCCACTCTGCTCCGCACCTCCTCTGTCTCACAGTGACAACTTCACTTTCGCGCTAACTTAGCCCGCCTGCCCCACATCCAGAGCCAGGATTCAGATAAAAAAAAACAAAAAAAAAAACCCTCCTGACAGCTCCTGAATGGGAGCCGAGCCGATGAGCAGTCTAGCTGTGATCCGGCAGAGGAGGAGGAGGAGGAGGAGGAGGAGGAGGAGGAGGAGGAGGAGGAGGAGGAGGAGGAGGAGAGCGATGATGATCCTGCTATTTAAAGACATGATCAACCTAATTAACCTTGGGATGCCAGCGAGTGATTGTAGGTCCTCCAGCAGACTAGAGAGACTAGAGAGAGACTTGGAGGCTCATAAATCTCTCTAATAAGAAGCTCTTTGTCCAATAGGAGGCAACGAGAAGCGGCACTGTGAAAACAGGAAGTATTTTATTCTCATATCTATTCAATAGTATCTGAATTATCATGTTTTGAGTTAAGCATGAAAAAGCTCACAATGTCAATCCTAAAAAGACGTTTTACACAAGACTGGAATCCCTGTGAAGAGGTTATTCATTCATTTACGTTACATAATAATAATAATATTTTTGTTTTTGTTTGGTCATTTTGTGTCTTTTTTGGTCATTTTGTGTCTTTTTTGTGTCATTTTTGTATCTTTTTTGGTCATTTTGTGTCTCTTTATATATATTTTTAGTCTTTTTGTGTCTTTTTTGGTCATTTTATGTCTTTTTTAAATAATTTTGTGTCTTTTTTTGGTCATTTTGTGTCTTTTTTGGTCATTTTGTGTCTTTTTTGTGTCATTTTTGTTTCTTTTTTTGTCATTTTGTGTCTTTTTTGGTCATTTTATGTCTTTTAAAAATAATTTTGTGTCTTTTTTTGGTCATTTTGTGTCTTTTTTTGGTCATTTTGTGTCATTTTTGTGTCTCTTTTTGGTCATTTTGTGTCTTTGGTAAGCATGTTTTTTGCAGTGTGGTCATTATTTGGACGAGGATGGAGGATGCTGTATGTGCTGTTCTTATCAGTGAAGCTGGTGGAAGGAGGCGGCTGGGAACGTGGCGGCGGCGGCGGCGGCGGCCAGCTGAGTCAACACACAAACATTCAGATAGACAAATAGGAATTCATTTCAAAGACCTCTTGTCATTTACCCGCACAAATGATTGAAATGGAGACAGAGTGTGTTCTGCAGTAGGGAGGAGGTGTGTGTGTGTGTGTGTGTGTGTGTGTGTGTGTGAGGGGGGGGGGGCGTCCTTGAAGATAGAGCTATGAAAGAGATGAAAGGTTTATTTAATCTATTTTCAAGGTAAAATGATCTTTCCTCGACACTATTTGTTGCGGCGAGTGTGAAAGCGCTACAAAGCCATTACAATGCCCCCAAGTCTATTAAAGTGAATGACAGACGTTGTTTACAACCCCAACTGCTTCTGCAGCTGAAACCATTATCGCTGCATACTGATGCAGCGTCAACAGCAGGACGGGCCGTCATTACCCAGGAACACCGCCGCGCCTCACAGCCGCATTCATCAGCCTTTAGAAGGATTTTAACCTGCTAATCACGAGACGGAGGCTTACTGTCTGTACTCCCAGCAGCATGTTGGCCCCTGAACGCACCACAGTCAGACAGCCGGTCCCTGAACGCCTCACGGTCAGACAGCCGGTCACCGAACGCCTCACGGTCAGACAGCCGGTCACCGAATGCCTCACGGTCAGACAGCCGGTCACCAAACGCCTCACACTGTAAAAAAAAGGTGTTTAAAAACCAGATAAATCAGTAAATCTGCTGCATGGACAGATAATTTACCTTGACAAGATTTATTACATTAAGATTGTTAAATCTAGAAATAAGCATGTCTACAGATGCATTTAGAAGGCTTAAAATAAGCAAAAAATGCTGGTTTTAAGATCAGCTTACTTAAAAAGTAACTTTTTACAGCCTCAAAATAAGTGAAATATACGAAACAGGACCATAAAATAAGCCTAAAATGCTAGTTTTAAGATGAGATAACTTAAAAATTGAACTTTTTACAGCCTCAAAATAAGTGAAATACACTAAATACAAGCAATTTCATATTATGTTTCCTTACTTTTAGCAAATTAAGATGAAAATTATGAAATATATATATATATGTAAATATCAGTATTAGTGAAGAATGACTAAGCTAAAAAGGTGTTTAAAAAAACAGATAAAACAGTAAATCTGAGGGAAATGATCTTGCTGCATGGACAGATAATTTACCTTGACAAGATTTATTAAATTAAGATTATTAAATCTAGAAATAAGCATGTTGAACACTTAAAATAATAAATTAATTAGTTAATTATGTATTATTAAAAATGGAATAAAATGTCAATCTTAAAGGTGAAATCAACAGTGTTAATATAATTTTACCGTAATATTAGAAAAAGTTGCACCGTATTTATTACGGTAAAGTTCTGGCAACCACAGCTGCTGGTTTTTACCATAAAAACCAGCAGCTGTGCATTTTTTTTTTTTTACAGTGTAATCTGAATCTTAATGTTGTTTTTGAGGGAGCTGAGTCTGAACTCAGATTTGTTTTTGTTTCCCAAGTTCATTCTGCTTCTTAAAGCTGTTTCTGTTACATATTGCTTTAAAAACATATAACAGTAGTGATTGTTAGAGCTATAATACGGCAATCAGCTGCAGAAAATAGGAGTTATATCTGTGTTTAAATCTTCAGTGACTCTCCTGAGGTGTTTATTTCTGTCTCAACACGTGCAGCTTGTACAATAATAACTCCCGTTGACATTCAGATGTTCTCCTGAACCTCCTGGTGTCTGGATGTTCTGCCATGTGCTCCTACAGATATTTATGTGTGTCTAAATGTGCCTGAGCAGCTCTGCAGCCTTTGTTCCGGAGGTAATGGTGGCGTCCAGACCTCCCGTCCTTGCCCCCTCCAGCCCCGAATACAAACCGAGCCAATGGAACTTTTTGCGCAACGTTAACTGTCACGACCCGCGGCGGCGGCTGCAAATGGCTTAACTAAACTGTCAGATCTAATAAAGCCAATAAAGGGATCAGATAAATGTTTATTACATAGTGGGAAAAGATCATTTCTGGACAGAAATTGAGGATGACCTTTCCGGATAATTCCTCGCCGCTCCCCCCCCGCCCTCCCCCTCGCGGATAAATCAGCAGCTCCCTTTGGTTTCACGGCTGATGGAGCCCTGCTGACGTGGGATTGTTAAAGCTCGCTTCCTCTTCTTTCTTTGTCTCCTCAATTACAGGAGCTCCGAGTCTGAACGCCACCTCCACCTGCAGAGGAAGATCCTGCTGCTGCTGGACTCACATCGTGTAGAACAGGGGTCTCAAACTCAAAATACCTGGGGGCCGCTGGAGGCAGTATCAAAACGACAAAAAAAAGACACAAAATTACAACAAAAAAAGACATAAAATGACAAAAAAAATCCTAAATTACTTAAAAAAAGACCCAAAATGACCAAAAAAGACACAAAATTACAAACCCCCCCACAAAATGACAAAGAAATAACTAAATTACTTTAAAAAAAAGACCCAAAATGACCAGCAAAAGGACACAAAATGACTGAAAAAACACTAAATTACTTAAAAAAGACACAGAATGACCAAAAAATACACAAAATTATTTAAAAAAGACACAAAACTATGAGAAAAAGACACAAAAATACAAAAAAAGACACAACATTACTAAAAAAAAAAAGGACACAAAATTACT
>NC_081523.1:1093240-1125740 GCF_030273125.1 Centropristis striata
ATATGGTATTACATTTTTTCCTCAAAAAATATTTGTAAATATTTTATTATACATTATTTAAAATCGCTTTAAAAACTTTTTTCATTTTGTAATTATTTAAACAATTTATAGAGTGTAGGATGTATGAATATATTTAAAAAAAATAACAATCACACAAAAAATGGGAAAAAATAATTTTAATCTATTATTTTTAAAATTCAAGAGTTAACAATGGGAATAGTGAAGCATAAAATGTATTTCATTTTATTTAATTAAAATATAGACTATTTATGGAATCAATCACTTTAAAAACAAACATTTTCTCAAAATATTTCTAAATGTAAATTTTTATTTTATTTATAAAAGCAATATGTTATATATATGCTATTATAAAAAAATACATATTTAAATATCAATTAAAAATAGAAAATACATATGGTGTTACATTTTTTTTAAATCAAAAAATACAATTAATATTAATAAATATTTTATTTTATTTAAAATCGCTTTAAAAACTTTTTTCATTTTGTAATTATTTAAACAATTTATAGAGTGTAGGATGTATGAATTTATTTTCAAAAAAATCACAAAAATCACACGCAAAAATGGGAAGAAGTCATTATATCATTTTAAGAATTAAATTTCAACATAAAATGTACTTAATTCAGGTTTTGTTGCTCCCTTTTGGAGCGCTTGTTGTTGTTTTTTAATTCATTGTTTTCCCCCTGAGAGTTTAGTTAGTATTCCAAGTTTCTTAGATTAGTATTTTTATCTATTTAGTTTATTAGTTTAGTTAGATTCAGTGTTTTTCCTCCTTCGGAGCAACTTTTCTTTGTTTGGTTTCTACTCAGATTCAGTTTTATAGCCCTTTTATTATTCTCTCCATCCAACATGGTGGTTGTTTTGATTATTCCAGGTAGAAAAATTCAACCTTTTATTGTAATATTTGAATATATTGTCCCTTTTTTCCTTTTGAACCTCCCAACGTCTTCTTTAATTGCTGCCACATTTCCATATTAATCTGTCGGAGCATCATTTCTCCGTTCGGCCTCGGGCTTCATCCCAATCTGAGGAAACCTAAACGCTGCCACACCGTCTGAATAAATTGCAAAATAATGAACATTTTGGATAAGTACGGTGAATCAGAGCACGCTCAGTGCAGCTGGCAGCGAGCCAGCCGGAGAATAGAAAGCAGGAGTGAAGGATTGTGGGTAATTGGCGTCGAGGCTAATGAAGTGATGCGGCTCAGAGGAGGATTCTTTGAAAGTAATTCAGCAGCTTGTAGCATCAGACGCTTTGTATGAATAACAATAATTGCATGAAAACAACATGAGATTTGTTGCAGAATGGAGCAGTTATAAAAAAAAAATGAAATCAAGCAGAAAATGAAAACAAATTCTCATAATTTTGATGGATAACGGATGGATAAAGTGCTCAGGATGCAGAAATAAACACAAATTACACGTCAGGATTTTCTCTCTGCGTTTTGTTGTTTTTATAAAATATATTAAATATTTAACTACATCCTGAATTTAACAAAATAATTAAAAAAATGACAGAATGCACCAGAAAATTAAATTATTTTTCATTGTTTTAAAGTGATCGTATTCCCTTTTTTTAAACTAAAAAAATATATATATATATATTTAAATATGTATTTTTTTAAATAGCATATATATAACATATTATTTTTATTAAATAAAATAAAAATTAACATATTTAAAAAATATTTTGAGAAAATGTCACATAAATATATTCTAATTAAATTAAATTAAATACATTTTATATATTTCATATTGAAATTCAATTTTTTAAAATAACACAATAAAAGGATTTCTTTCAATTTTTGTGTAATTTAAAAAAAAATATATTCTTACATCCTACACTCATTACAAAATGAAAAAAGTTTTTAAAACGATTCTGATTGTATATACATGTACATAGTTAAATTAAATTAAATATTTATTTATATTTAATATTTATTTGAGGAAAAAATGTTGAAATTCAATTTTTTCAAATAACATAATAAAAGGATTTCTTCCCATTTTTTGTGTGATTTTTTTGTTGTTTTTTTAAGAAAAGTTTTTAAAGTGATTCTGATTGTAAATACATGTAAATAATTTTTAAATAAAATAAAATAAAATATTTACAAATATTTTTCGAGGAAAAAATGTTGAAATTCATTTTTTCAAATAACATAATAAAAGGATTTCTTCACTTTTTTTCTCCTTTTCTTTCTTTTCTTATTTTATTCATTTTTTATTTATTTGTATTTGAACCACAGGCTAACTAACGATATTAAACGTCTTCCTCCAAACAACAAAATCATTATTTATTTTATTATAAAGTGTCTGACTCCTCAGCAGACAGTAACATGCTGTAATGTTGTCACGTTACACTGACTTCCTGTCAGCGTGGCATTTAAAAAACACCAGAAAACAGAAGAAGATTGATGTCGGAGGTGAAAGAGATCGTCCAACCGTCTCCTAAAGACCTCCGTCACCTTTATGTTCCTCTGGGTTTAAACCAGGGAGCAGGATGGAGGAAACAGGAGGATGGGGGGGTCGATGGCGGCGTTTTATTACCATCATAAAAGTTTACACGAGCACTCTCTCTTCCAATCCATATTGACAGCAGCTCTGAGAGAAAAGCTTCTCAAATGAGAGAAGAAAGAAGAAGATGATGTGGGAGCCTAAGGACCAACCAAAAAACCCCACAGAAGACACCAAAATGACCAAAAAAGACATAAAATTACTAAAAAAAAGACACAAATGAACAAAAAAGACACAAAATGACTAAAAAAAAGACACAAATGAACAAAAAAGACACAAAATGACTAAAAAAAGACACAAAATTACCAAAAAAGACACAAAATGACTAAAAAAAGACACAAATGAACAAAAAAGACACAAAATGACTAAAAAAAAGAAACAAAATAACTATAAAAAGACACAAAAAGACACAAATGACCAAAAAAGACACAAAAATGACTATAAAAAAAAGACTCAAAATTACCAAAAAAAGACACAAAATTACCAAAAAAGACACAAATGACCAAAAAAGACACAAAATGACAAAAAAGACACAAATGAACAAAAAAGACACAAAATGACTAAAAAAAGAAACAAAATAACTATAAAAAGACACAAAAAGACACAAATGACCAAAAAAGACACAAAATGACAAAAAAAAAGAAACAAAATAACTAAAAAAAGACACAAAAAGACTCAAATGACCAAAAAAGAAACAAAATGACTATAAAAAAAGACTCAAAATGACTATAAAAAAAGACTCAAAATGACTAAAAAAAAGACACAAATGAACAAAAAAGACACAAAATGACTAAAAAAAAGAAACAAAATAACTATAAAAAGACACAAAAAGACACAAAATGACTATATAAAAAGACTCAAAATTACCAAAAAAAGACACAAAATGACTAAAAAAAGACACAAAACGACTAAAAAAAAGACACAAATGAACAAAAAAGACACAAAATGACCAAAAAAGACACAAAATGACCACAAAATGATCAAAAAAAGACACAAAATGACCACAAAAAAAGACACAAAAAGACACAAATGACCAAAAAAGACACAAAATGACTATTAAAAAAAAGACTCAAAATTACCAAAAAAAGACACAAAAATGACCAAAAAAAGACACAAAATGACCAAAAAAGACACAAAATGACTAAGAAAAAGACACAAATGAACAAAAAAGACACAACATGACTAAAAAAAGAACAAAATAACTATAAAAAGACACAAAATGACCTAAAAAAAAGACACAAATGAACAAAAAAGACAATAAATGACTAAAAAAAGACACAAAATGACAAAAAAGCTCTGAGAGAAAAGCTTCCCAAATGAGAGAAAAGAAGAAGATGATGTGGGAGCCTTAGGACCAACATCTCCTCGTAATAGACCAAGAAAATATAGACTTATGGAAAATGAAACGAGGCGTGAATGACCATAAGCGTGAAGACAATTACGCCCTGTGGAAAGCGTATATTTGTGGAGATAATGCGAGCTGCAGGATCTTCTCTCTGCTTGAACTCTCCTTGAACTTCAGGGGAACGTCTCCTGGTGGGCCCACGTGGCTATCTGCCCTGCATCTGCTTATTTTAGCTCCAATTTGCTGCCTAATGCCACAATTACCCCTGATCTATGGCCGGAGTCACCCCTCTAACGGCCCCGTGTCACAATCAGCACATTTGCAGCGGCGGCGGCGGCGGCGTCAGAAGTCCTGACTCCGTTCCACTGACGCCTTGATCGATCGATTTGGGAACTACTTGTCTGTTACGTGAAGTTAAGGGCAAAAAGAAAATAACTGGACGGATAAAAAGTCTCCTTTACAAACCTCCTAATGTTTGTAATAAGAAGCTAATGTATGAGACGGATTGTGGTTAATAAAAGTATAGAACAGAGTGAGGAATCCATTTCTCCCCTCTATTCGTCCCCCTTACTGCCTGGAATTAAACAGGTTTCTGTACTAATTCTCTTATATATATTATCATATAGAAATTCATCTAAAATCATTTTAAAGGAGAAGACAGAATGACCAAAAAACCCCACAGAAGACACAAAATGACCAAAAAAAGAAACAAAATTAGCTAAAAAAAGACACAAAAGACACAAATGACCAAAAAAGACACAAAATGATTAAAAAAGAAACAAAATGACCAAAAAAAGACACAAAAAGACACAAATGACCAAAAAAGACACAAAATGACCAAAAAAAAGACACAAAAAGACACAAATGACCAAAAAAAGACTCAAAATGACCAAAAAAAGACACAAATGACTAAAAAAAGACACAAAATGACTGAAAAAAAAAAGACTCAAAATGACCAAAAACAGACACAAAATGATCAAAAAAAAGACACAAAATGACCAAAAACAGGCACAAAAAGACAGAAAAAACTAAATTACTAAATAAAAACACAAAATTACAACAAAAAAAGACAGAATTACTAAAAAGAGACACAAAATGCGGCGGCGGCGGCTGGCGGCGGCGGCGGCGGCGGCGGTGTCAGAAGTCCTGACTCCGCTCCACTGACGCCTTGATCGATCGATGTGGGAACTACTTGTCTGTTACGTGAAGTTAAGGGCAAAAAGAAAATAACTGGACGGATAAAAAGTCTCCTTTACAAACCTCCTAATGTTTTGTAATAAGAAGCTAATGTATGAGACGGATTGTGGTTAATAAAAGTATAGAACAGAGTGAGACTGAATCCATTTCTCCCCTCTATTCGTCCCTTACTGCCTGGAATTAAACAGGTTTCTGTACTAATTCTCTTATATATATATTATCATATAGAAATTCATCTAAAATCATTTTAAAGGAGAAGACAGAATGACCAAAAAACCCCACAGAAGACACAAAATGACCAAAAAAAGAAACAAAATAGCTAAAAAAAGACACAAAAAGACACAAATGACCAAAAAAGACACAAAATGATTAAAAAAAGAAACAAAATGACCAAAAAAAGACACAAAAAGACACAAATGACCAAAAAAGACACAAAATGACCAAAAAAAGACACAAAAAGACACAAATGACCAAAAAAAGACTCAAAATGACCAAAAAAAGACACAAAAAGACACAAATGACCAAAAAAAGACACAAAATGACTAAAAAAAGACACAAAATGACTGAAAAAAAAGACTCAAAATGACCAAAAACAGACACAAAATGATCAAAAAAAAGACACAAAATGACCAAAAACAGGCACAAAAAGACAGAAAAAACTAAATTACTAAATAAAAACACAAAATTACAACAAAAAAAGACAGAATTACTAAAAAGAGACACAAAATGCGGCGGCGGCGGCGGCGGCGGCGGCGGCGGCGGCGGCGGCGGCGGTGTCAGAAGTCCTGACTCCGCTCCACTGACGCCTTGATCGATCGATCTGGGAACTACTTGTCTGTTACGTGAAGTTAAGGGCAAAAAGAAAATAACTGGACGGATAAAAAGTCTCCTTTACAAACCTCCTAATGTTTGTAATAAGAAGCTAATGTATGAGACGGATTGTGGTGAATAAAAGTATAGAACAGAGTGAGACTGAATCCATTTCTCCCCTCTATTCGTCCCCTTACTGTCTGGAATTAAACAGGTTTCTGTACTAATTCTTTTATATATATTATCACATAGAGATTCATCTAAAATCATTTTAAAGGACGGTTACCAGAGCAACACTTCTTCATGATGTTCAAAGACACAAAATGACTACAAAAGACACAAAATGACTAAAAAAATATACAAAAAGACACAAATGACCAAAAAAAGACATAAAATGACAAAAAAAAGACTCAAAATGACCAAAAAAAGACACAAAATGATTGAAAAAGAAACGAAATGACCAAAAAAAGAAACAAAATGACTAAAAAAAGACACAAAATGACCAAAAAAGACACAAAATGTCTAAAAAAAGGACACAAAATGACCCAAAAAAAGAAACAAAATGACTAAAAAAGACACAAATGACCAAAAAAGACACAAAATGACTGAAAAAAGACTCAAAAGGACCAAAAAAAGACACAAAATGACTAAAAAAGACACAAAATGACTAAAAAAAGACACAAAATGACTGAAAAAAAAGACTCAAAATGACCAAAAACAGACACAAAATGATAAAAAAAAAAGACACAAAATGACCAAAAACTGGCACAAAAAGACAGAAAAAACTAAATTACTAAATAAAAACACAAAATTACAACAAAAAAAGACAGAATTACTAAAAAGAGACACAAAATGCGGCGGCGGCGGCGGCGGCGGCGGCGGCGGCGGCGGCGGCGGCGGCGGCGGCGGTGTCAGAAGTCCTGACTCCGCTCCACTGACGCCTTGATCGATCGATGTGGGAACTACTTGTCTGTTACGTGAAGTTAAGGGCAAAAAGAAAATAACTGGACGGATAAAAAGTCTCCTTTACAAACCTCCTAATGTTTGTAATAAGAAGCTAATGTATGAGACGGATTGTGGTTAATAAAAGTATAGAACAGAGTGAGACTGAATCCATTTCTCCCCTCTATTCGTCCCCTTACTGTCTGGAATTAAACAGGTTTCTGTACTAATTCTCTTATATATATATTATCATATAGAAATTCATCTAAAATCATTTTAAAGGAGAAGACAGAATGACCAAAAAACCCCACAGAAGACACAAAATGACCAAAAAAAGAAACAAAATAGCTAAAAAAAGACACAAAAAGACACAAATGACCAAAAAAGACACAAAATGATTAAAAAAGAAACAAAATGACCAAAAAAAGAAACAAAATGACCAAAAAAGACACAACATGACTAAAAAAAAGACTCAAAATGACCAAAAAAGACACAAAATGACTAAAAAAAGACACAAAATGACCAAAAAAAGAAACAAAATAACTAAAAAAAGACACAAAAAGACACAAATGACCAAAAAAGACACAAAATGACAAAAAAAACACTCAAAATTACCAAAAAAAGACACAAAATGATTAAAAAATAAACAGAATGACCAAAAAAAGAAACAAAATAACTAAAAAAGACACAAAATGACCAAAAAAGACACAAAATGACTAAAAAAGACACAAAATGACTAAAAAAGACACAAAATGACTGTGGTTAATAAAAGTATAGAACAGAGTGAGATTGAATCCATTTCTCCCCTCTATTTGTCCCCTTACTGTCTGGAATTAAACAGGTTTCTGTACTAATTCTCTTATATATATTATCATATAGAAATTCATCTAAAATCATCATTTTAAAGGACGGTTGTCTGCACTCTTTATCATGCACAAATCATGCACCATTCTCCAGAAAATACCTTCAACCCTCTGGAGTCCACAGAATTTATTATTCAGAAAAGACACAAAATGAACAAAAAAGACACAAAATTACTACAAAAGACACACAATTATTAAAAAAGATGCAAAATTATACTAAAAAAAGACACAAAATGACCCCAAAAAAACCCATGAAATGACCAAAAAACACACAAAATGACACTAAATTACTTAAAGAAAAGGAAACAAAATGACCCCAAAAAAGACAGAATTACTAAAAAAAGACACAAAATTACCCCCCAAAAAAGGACACAAAATTACCAAAAAAGTAATTAAAGGGACCTTCCACACACACACTGTAAAGTGCCATTCATATAAAACTCACATTAAACTTTCATATCAAGGTGGGGGCCACAAAATATCGTCACGAGGGCCACAAGTGGCCCGCAGGCCGCCAGTTTGAGACCCGTGTTGTATGTGCTGCTGCAGCAGGAGGTGTTCACTTAGCGATCTCTGTTTGTTCACAACAAGCACCAGACACTAAAAACTGTTCCTGTTGTTTGTTTAAAAGTAGAGCAATAAAAATACATGATTGATTGATTGAATACAAGAAAATAAGATTAAAGTGTAGCTTCACTATACACCAGAGAACAGCATGGGATACATATATAGAATGAAGTAACAGCTTCTTACAGCATTAAAATGTAAAATCTGGCAAACAGCTAGCATGTGTGCATTGCAAACAACATATTGTACTTACAGTGAGATGCTGAACAATCTGTGGACGGTTGGATGGACAGACAGAGGGAGCTACAGGAATAACAAATCATCTCGTCACTTTTACAAATCATACAAACACATATATTCAAGAACAGCTAATAGCTAGCTCCTCAACAGAGATTTTCTTTGCATTTCCATGACTTTAGCTTCCAGGACAACAGCTGATCTTTGATGGTTACCTCATCATGTCCTGACAAGCAACGGTTTTACAAAAATTGAGCAATTTCCATCAACAACCAGCCTCATTGGCTCCCATATTAAAAAACGCAGGAAGATTTCTGAAAAAGGGGAGATGTAACAGTTTTTTTTCGATCGCTCTAACAAAGCTATTTTTTCATTTTTCTTAAAAAAAAACAAACATATGTAGACGTTCAGGAAGAACTCAGGACGCTCAAAGTGAAGTCGGATCAATGATAGGTATTATGGTTTTGCCAAAAATGCTTTCTGTTCGAGGCCAGAAATTCCAGTCTGTCCACCTCTGGCTGCTGTCACTGTTCAGGAACATTCAGGTGGCAGTTAATTCTGTTGATTGCTCTGCTCTGATTGGTCGACCCCGAAGCCTTTGGTGCTTTGATGTGATTACAGTTACAGATACACGCGAACACACTCCTCCAGATACACCCAGATACTTATACTTGTGTATATATATATACACACACACACACACACACACACACACACACACACACACACACTCCTCCAGATACACACATGTTGAGGTTAAAGGTCATAGGTTGCTGTATAAATAAATACTTGAAGAGGAATGCTTGTTGTAGGTGTGCTCCTTGTATATTATATAGTATCATAACATTACTAGTATTAATTGTCATAAATCTCTGAAGAATCTCATCATAGTGTACACACACCGGCAGTAGTGGCCCTTTCACTATTTACCCAGAGGAAATTTTCTAGTTTTGGTTATTATCCAGAAACAAATGTCCCTTTAGTTGTACTAGGTATTAAAATGTTAAAAACATTACTAGTATTAATTATCTCATCATAGTGTACACACACCGGCAGTAGCCCCCGTGGCCCTTTCAGAATTTCCCCAGAGGAAATTTTCTATTCTATTCTATTCTATGCAGCCTGTTCAGACACATTGATATGCAACTATTCCTCACTAAAACTGTGTTTCAGCCCCTAAAGCTGATCTGATTCTGTCCCTCTGGATGACAGCGTCATGATAAGAGCCTAAATGTTCCTCTAACAGTGAGAGAAGAAGAAGAATTGTCTGTACTAACATGTTTTTGTGAGAGAAGAAGAATTGTCTGTACCAACATGTTTTTGAGAGAGAAGAAGAATTGTCTGTACCAACATGTTTTTGTGAAGGAGAAGCTGCAGCAGCGTGGAGAGAGAGCGTTTTCCTCTCTGCTGCCCAGAATCCCTCTCAGCGATGAAGAGCGGCCCCCTGAAGCCCACTCCATCACGCCATGGCGCTCTGCCCTCGCTGTGGCGTGACTGGGACAAGGATGAGTGGCGCTAAAGGACAAACTCATGGACACCAGTTGGTTCTCCCAGAACCAGCTCACATTATTACCCCCAACAGAAGCCGAGAGGAGGCGGGAGCCAGGAGCCGTCCTCGCCACGGCGGCGCTGGGAGCTGCAGGAACACAAACAGATGGCGTCCACAGCAAGACATTAGCAGCAGAGATGTGAAAACATCTTGAAGCCACACAGAGACGGCGGTCAGGAGGCTAATGTGACGAGAGTAAAACATCGGAGGAAACGGGGAAACGAGACGCGAAGATAAGAACAACAGCTGTCTGACATTACCAGGAACGCCTGCTGGAATGGGTTGGTTCTGACACAAAATGAGCAAAAAAGACACAAAATGACCCGAAAAAGACACAAAATGACCCGAAAAAGACACAAAATGACCAAAAAGACACAAAAGTACTAAAAAAAGACACAAAATGACCAAAAAGACACAAAATTACTAATAAAAAAGACACAAAATTACTAAAAAAGACATACAATTACAAAAAAGACACAAAATTACAAAAAACACAAAATTACTAAAAAAAGACACAAAATGACCAAAAAGACACAAAATTACTAATAAAAAAGACACAAAATTACTAAAAAAGACATAAAATTACCCAAAAAACACAAAATGACCCAAAAAATACACACAATTACTGAAAAAAGACACAAAATTACAAAAAAAGACACAAAATGACCCAAAAGACACAAAATTACAAAAAAAGACACAAAATGACCAAAAAGACACAAAATTACTAAAAAGACACAAAGTTACTAAAAAAAAAGACACAAAATGACCAAAAAGACACAAAATTACTAAAAAGACACAAAATTACTAAAAAAAAAGACACAAAAATGACCAAAAACACACAATTACTAAAAAAAGACACAAAATGACCAAAAAGACACAAAATTACTGAAAAAAGACACAAAATTACTAAAAAAGACAAAATTACCAAAAAAAACACAAAATGACCCAAAAAATACACAAAATTACTGAAAAAAGACACAAAATTACTAAAAAAAAAGACACAAAATTACTAAAAAAAAAGACAAAAATTGACCAAAAAAAGAGACAGAATGACTAAAAAAGACACTAAATGACCAGGGTGTTGTTATTCAGCCTGTTCTCCCGTCAAATACGTCATTATAGGTTGTGTGTGTACAAAACATGTTTTCCCCCGACATGAATAAAGTCCAAATGTTTTACACCTCAATAAAAGCACCAAGCTGCCTGTGAACGCCCCGATCACTCTGAGATAAAGGCTGGGGAGGAATTAAAGGTGAACAGCTCTACTGGCCTGATGCAAACAAACATCCTGCAGCAGGAAGAAAAAAACCCAGAGAAGCCAAGGTGACACGTCTCGTTATCTCAGAGCGGCGTTGGGTTGTTGAGCGGGCGGTGTTAGTCTGGTGGTGTTAGTCTGGTGGTGTCAGGAGACCAGAGAACAGAGGGTTTGGGCTATTCCTGGACACATTCTCCACCTGGAGTCACTGGGTTGGCATTTCAAACTTTATCACCTGTCACAAGAGAGACACCGGCTGCTCTGGAGAGCTCTGCTCCCTGCCGCCACCGCCACCCTCCACCCTCCACCACCACCCTCCACCCTCCACCCGTGAGACATCCCCCCGTCCTTGGAAGTCGTGCCTGGAAAGAGAAGACGGTAGATTTCCCAGCGGGAGGCTGCGGCCGCTGGCCAGCCGATGGCCATATTGTCTTCTGGCTCCTAATTGATTTGCCAAAGCCCCGAACACTACTGTTATACTGTGGATTTTTTCTTCTTCCTCTTCCGGACACAATTTCGTCTCGCTACCAAATTATATATCAAAACACGCGGTTTGATCGGGATCGGTGTGCTATTACTTTTCTCTACAGAATACGAAAAACTGTGCAAAATTTTGCATTGAAGTGAATGGGACGGCCGGAAAAAAATGAGCGAAAAAGAACAATAATTGTAGATTTTTAAACGTATACTTCTCCGGCATAATTTCACCTAGAGACTCCATTTAAACTTTAAACAGTAGGCACAAGTCTTGTGTATCGGTGTACTAATCCACGTTTCGATAGGTCATATAGTTTTTTATCAATCCCTGTTCAATGACCATGATCTTTTTGGGAGAAATTCTGAGATTATAATGGGTGTGTATTGCACGGAATGTTCGTGTCAGAGTGTGTGACATCATCGCCAGAGTGTAGAGGGAGAGAAAAAACTGTCAAAAAATAAATTTGAAAACTGCGCTCCAGGCCGCAAATTCCACTCTACAGAAATAATTTATACATAGAAACGTAGGAAAATTAGTCTTCTCCCTCACAATCCTCTGGTAAAGCTGTCAGAGTTATAGTTTGGGCGTAGGACGCACAGATGATCCACCAACACCACCAACAGCCTCATTGGGTCCCATATTAAAAACACAGGAAGATTTCTGAAAAAGGGAGATGGAACAGTTTTTTTAGATCGCTCTAACAAAGCTATTTTTTCATTTTTCTTAAAAAAAAAACATATGTAGACGTTCAGGAAGAACTCAGGACGCTCAAAGTGAAGCCGGATCAATGATAGGTATTATGGTTTTGCCAAAAATGCTTTCTGTTCGAGGCCAGAAATTCCACACACACACACATTTTGAGGTTAAGGTCATAGGTTGCTGTATAAATAAATACCTGTAAAGGAATGCTTGTTGTAGGTGTGCTCCTTGTATATTATATAGTATCATAACATTACTAGTATTAATTGTTATAAATCTCTGAAGAATCTCATCATAGTGTACACACACCGGCAGTAGCCCCCGTGGCCCTTTCACTATTTACCCAGAGGACATTTTCTAGTTTTTGTTATTATCCAGAAACAAATGTCCCTTTAGTTGTACCAGGTATTAAAATGTGAATTAAAGATATTATGTGATAAAGTTACTGTAGTTATATCCATTAATATTAAATGTTTGCTGCTCAGTTTGACTGGAGATGTGATGAAACAGAAACAGATGTGAAGAAGAAGTTCTGAGAGAGGACAGAAAGGTGAGGAGAGATTATTATTAGGAGGAACAGGTTAATGTCAAGACGGGACCATGGATGGTGGAGGTGGAGGTCCACACAACGACACAATACAGGGATTATTAGTGTGTGTGTGTGTGTGTGTGTGTGTGTGTGTGTGTGTGTGTAGAAGTCTCCCGGGGACACAGTGATCAAGGTGACACGTCTCTCTGGCCTCCACGGGGGGTGTCTGGGCTCCAGAAGGCCACGGGTGTCACGGCAACAAAGCCCCACACCGGATGATGTCATACCAGGACACACACACACACATACTTCTATCTTTGTGAGGACCCTCGTTGTAACAGTGAATTCCCTTGCAAGGTTATAATGGTTTTTAATTTTTCATTAGTTTTAGTTTAAATTGGATTCTGATTTTTTGTTTTCGAATTCAGTTAGTTTAAAAAAGTCAAAATGAGAAGAAAAAGGTCGAAATCGCGAGAAAAAACGGCGGAAAATCCGGAAAAAACAATTAAAATAACGAAAAAAAAAAGACAAAATAATGTTAAAAAAGAACAAAGTTGCAAGAAAAAAAGTCGGAAATCACAAAAGTCAAAATGAGAAGAAAAAAGTCGAAGTCTCGAGAAAAAAAGTCGGAAATCACGAAAAAAAAACCTCAGAATAATGACAAAAAAAAAGACAAAATAATGTCAAAAAAGTCAAAATGTGGAGAAAAGTTTGGATTTTTCATTAGTTTAAGTTTTAATTTTGTTGTGAATTTTTGTTTTTAAATTCACTTAGCTTTAATTCGTTTTTAGAGTGAGTTTGCTATAGTTTTTTTTTTTTAAATGCTTTAGTTTTAGTTTAGTTTGTATTAGTTGTAGTTTTTTGTAATGGGGTATTTGTTGGGTGGGAGATTAAAAGAGGTCACAGTAAATTTTGCCTTTATTTCCTTTGTCTGATCCATCTTCATTATGTATGAAAAAAGTTGACAAAGACGAAAACGAAGGACGTTTGTTTTAGTTAGTTTTGTAACCACACGATACAGTTTCAGCTAATTATCTTTTTTTTTTTAACTCTGGTTTTAATTTTCATTTCAGTTAATGAAAATGTTTTTTCAATTCTAGTTTTCGTTATTTCGTTTCGTTTTCGCGAACTATAATAACCTTGTTCCCGAGCCCCTTACCCTAAGGTAACCATGGTAACCCTAATATAAACCCTAATTGTAACCTTTAACCCTGAAACAAAGTCTGAAATCTCAAAAAAAGCCTTTAAAGAAGTGAGGACCGGCCGAAATGTCCCCACTTGGCAAAAACGTAAAAACATCTTCTGGTCCTCACTATGTAGGAAGTACAAGAACACACACACACACATACACACACACACACACACACATTTTGTGTCTTTTTTATAGTAATTTTGTGTCTTTTTTTGTTGTAATTTTGTGTCTTTATTTAGTAATTTAGTTTTTTTCTTTTTTTGTTGTAATTTTGTGTTTTTATTTAGTAATTTAGTTTTTTCTGTCTTTTTGTGCCTTTTTTTGGTCATTTTGTGTCTGTTTTTGGTCATTTTGTGTCTTTTTTGAGTAATTTTGTGTCTTTTATTCTTGTAATTTTGTGTCTTTATTTAGTAATTTAGTTTTTTCTGTCTTTTTGTGCCTTTTTTGTTGTAATTTTGTGTCTTTATTTAGTAATTTCTTTTTTTCTGTCTTTTTGTGCCTTTTTTGGTCATTTTGTGTCTTTTTTTGGTCATTTTGTGTCTTTTTTTAGTAATTTTGTGTCTTTTTTTGTTGTAATTTTGTGTTTTTATTTAGTAATTTAGTTTTTTCTGTCTTTTTGTGCCTTTTTTTGGTCATTTTGTGTCTTTTTTTGGTCATTTTGTGTCTTTTTTTAGTAATTTTGTGTCTTTTTTGTTGTAATTTTGTGTTTTATCTAGTAATTTAGTTTTTTTCTTTTTTTTGTAGTTTTGTGTCTTTATTTCGTAATTTAGTTTTTTTCTGTCTTTTTGTGCCTTTTTTGGTCATTTTGTGTCTTTTTTTAGTAATTTTGTGTCTTTTTTTTAAGTAATTCTGTCTTTTTGTTGTAATTTTGTGTCTTTATTTGGTCATTTTGTGTCTTTTTTTGGTCATTTTGTGCCTTTTTTTGGTCATTTTGTGTCTTTTTTTGGCCTCCAGCGTCCCCCAGGTAATTAGAGTTTCTTCTTCTTCTCCTGCTGTAAAGTGAATAAATGAAGTGTTATAAAGTGAAACCAGTGTAGAATGGCTGCAGTAGAAGACAGCGTGGTGTCTTAAGTGGAGGAGCTGCAGTGGGGGGGTCGGCCCCCCCGCTGCTCTGGCGTTAGCAGCTAATACGCTACGAGTCCTGGTGGTTATGTGTCCGAGTCCACTCCGCCCACTCACTGTCTGGGTCTGCATGTGCTGCACCATCATCACTAGCGCTCGCCGGGGGGGAATTAGGGAATGAAACATAATGTCAGCAATAACACAAAGGACCTTGGTTTAACATTTGAGCTGTCCTGAGCCTCCGCAGCCTGCAGACGCCATCTGAGGGCTGAAAACACAAATACTACACTGGACACAAACACAGACTTCTTTACTGTCATATATATATATATTAAGATGTACTTTATTTCAACATAAAGGACCAAAGATCTAGCGGAGCAGACTCTTCATTTGGATTTAAATTAGATTACAGTGGCGGTTCTACAGGGCCATTGCCCCAGTGAAGAACCCTTTGGCCCCTGCTGTGGCCCCTGTGTCAAATTAATAATAAAATGTTTTTTTGTTCAAACAATATCTCATTGTACACAAAATGAACCCAGAATGTGTACATTGTAGAATAGTTTAACTCTATGGAGTCTTATTGGGCTATTTTGTCCATTTTTTAATCCTTTTTTTCCGTCTTTACGTGTCTTTGTAAGTCATTTTGTGTCTGTTTTGGTCATTTGTGTCATTTATGTGTCTTTTTTTGTGTCTGTTTTAGTCACTTTGTGTCTTTTTTGGTCATTTTGTGTCTTTGTGTCTTTTTTTTTAAGTTATTTTGTGTCTTTTTATAGTTATTTTGTCTCTTTTTTTGGTCCTTTTGTCTCTTTTTTTGTCATTTTTATGTCTTCTGTGGGTTTTTTTTTTGTTATTCTGTCTTCTCATTTTGTGTCTTTTTTGGTCATTATGTGTCTTTTTCAAGACATTCAAAGATTTTGAATGCTTAAATATCATCTTTGCCATTTTTTCATGTGCTAATGTGCCCCTCTGATTAAACACTGGCCCCTCCTTGGCCCCCACAGTAAAACTGGTCTAGAACCACCACTGTTAGATTACTTTATTGACTTTATTAATCCCACAGCGGGGAAATTTCTTTGTTACAGTCGACCACAAAAATTGCACACAAAATGATTTCCCTTTTAGATAAAGATAAAAAATAAACAATCATGTTTACCAAAATGATCAAAAAAAGACACAAATTGACTAAAAAAGACACAAAATGACCAAAAAAAGACACAAAATTACCAAAAAAGACACAATATACAACATACAAATTAAGTGAAGAATGAGCAAATCACTCTCCACATACTTTTACCCAGTTAAATTATGGTTCTCTCTTCCTCTATAATCCCCTTTAAATCTCATTCATTATTATTTTTAATATTCAAATAATGTTCTATTGCTCAAATCTAGACAATTATTAACATTTACTGTGAATCCATCGACCTCTGAAATTCATCCCGACAACCGTAGTTTATAATCGACTTCATAACTGAAAGTTTGGCTTTAAAAAAAAAAAAAACGCAGAATGGAGGATAATACATATAAACACACACACACACACACACACACACACACACACAAATATAAAATGCACTCTCTTCAGATGAAACAGGAGGCATTTAAACATTTAGTTTTATGATAATGAAGGATGGAAGAATTTGGTTTAATCACTTCTGTTACTAAAAGAATCATAACTGAGTATCAACTGTTTAGTTTCTCATATTTAATCAGTTACACACACACACACACACACACACACAGTAGAGTGTGTGTGTGTGTGTGTGTGAGTCCTGCAGGTGTGTTTTACGGTGCTGTGTGTAATGTGCTGCTGCTACAGTTTAATGTGTGACTCTTTAGGAGAAATAAATCAGATGTAAAGTTAAAGAGACGAGCCTGCAGCAGCTATCTGAAGGTCACACACTTAAACACTTTTAAATCTGCTCCTTTTGTTTCAGACAAACTCCACAACACAACCACCTGAATCAAATAAATAATAGAAATACCAAACCTCTGAGGCCATTTCTATTTACTAGAGCAAATGTTAGCTGTTCAACTATAAAAAAATCTCTCAAAAAGTAAGAAAATATGAGAGGAAATGATGTCTAGCCCCTTACCCTAAGGTAACCATGGTAACCCTAATATGAACCTTA
This sequence comes from Centropristis striata, assembly GCF_030273125.1. Lineage (NCBI taxonomy): Eukaryota > Metazoa > Chordata > Actinopteri > Perciformes > Serranidae > Centropristis > Centropristis striata. Next base: position 1,110,629 of record NC_081523.1, read on the forward strand.
ATAGTAACCTTTAACCCTAAAACAAAGTCTGAAATCTAAAAAAAAAAAGCCCTTAAAGATGTGAGGACCGGCTGAAATGTCCTCACTTGGCAAAAACATGTTCTGATCCTCACTATGTATGAAGCACAAGAACACACACACACACACACACACACACACACACACATATTTTGTGTCTTTTTTATAGTAATTTTGTGTCTTTTCTTATAGTAATTTCGTGTCTTTTTTTAGTAATTTTGTGTCTTTTTTTGTTGTAATTTTGTGTCTTTTTTATAGTAATTTTGTGTCTTTTTTATAGTAATTTTGTGTCTTTTTTTTAGTAATTTTGTGTCTTTTTTTTAGTAATTTTGTGTCTTTTTTATAGTAATTTTGTGTCTTTTTTTTAGTAATTGTGTGTCTTTTTTTGTTGTAATTTTGTGTCTTTACTTAGTAATTTAGTTTTTTTCTGTCTTTTTGTGTCTTTTTTATAGTAATTTTGTGTCTTTTTTATAGTAATTTTGTGTCTTTTTTATAGTAATTTTGTGTCTTTTTTTATAGTAATTTTGTGTCTTTTTTTTGTAATTTTGTGTCTTTTTTTGTTGTAATTTTGTGTCTTTTTTTGGTCATTTTGTGTGTTTTTTTAGTAATTTTGTGTCTTTTTTTAGTAATTTTGTGTCTTTTTTTGTTGTAATTTTGTGTCTTTATTTAGTAATTTAGTTTTTTTCTGTCTTTTTGTGTCTTTTTTATAGTAATTTTATGTCTAAATAATATCTAAAATATGAGAGGAAATGATGTCGACTGTGTTTAGTAGATAGAATGAGACAACACAGGTCTCCTGGCTCAAAGTCCTCGTCTGTTATAGGTAATTATAATCAAGTCCTTTTCGGGTCTTAAGTCTAAGTCTCCAGTCATGAACACCAAGTCATGTCGAGTCTTTTATCAGTGTTAGTTAAGAATATGTCAAGTCCTTGTAGAAGCAGTTTCTTCACAAAATACTGAGAGTGTTTCTGAGTCTCTGAAGAAAAATGCAGCAAGCAAAGTCCTCAGTGTGTCTCCCTGCAGGAGGAACTCTTAAACTTTTATACAGAAATCCAGTCTCACGTGATCAAAAGGCCGGAGGTCGTTACAGGTGAAGTCACGACTTAATGTAATTAACATCCAGGAACCAGATATTACAGAACAGAGAGAGGAAGTTCAAAGAAACAGTAGAAAGTGGAAACAGCCAGTCAGATACGATCATTAATACACATTATAGCCTCCTCATGTGTCTCTGAGACAGGATTTAATAACTGTGCTGTGACTGTTTATTGCTTTAAAATATCAAGAATATAATAATATTTTCCTACAAATCTGCAACTAGACTGAAGTCATGAGATTCGAGTCCAAGACGTCAGATTTTTCCGCCCTTGAACGAGCTCATTTCAAACATTTTCAGATTATTTTGAAGACCTGCAGATTCTCTTCTGCACACACACACACACACACACACACACACACACACATATACAGTCAAACACACATATGCTAGAATGCACACATGCAAACACACACACACACACACACACACACACACACACACACACACTGAGAGCCATCCCTTCCTCATCTTCACAGTTCTCAGTCATAAACCCTCTCCACACTCCAACACCCACACATTTTCACCCTCTGCTTTTCCAACTTCTTTCCCCCCTCTCACCCCCATACACACACACACACACACACACACACACACACACCTCCTCAACCAAACTGCTTGAGCCACTTGCCTGCCAGGGAGGCAAGATGGCCCTCCAGCCCTCCAGCCAATCAGACAGCTTGGCTCGCACAGGAGATCACAGGCCAGCTGATCAGACCCCCCCCCCCCCCCCCCTCTTCTGTCTTCAGCTGCTCTCTGGAAAGTTCTGGACGAGAGAGAGAGAGAGAGAGAGAGAGAGAGAGAGAGAGAGAGAGGGTTAGGGTTAGAGAGAGAGAGAGAGAGAGAGAGAGAGAGAGAGAGAGAGAGAGAGAGAGAGAGATGTTTGGATCTCAGACAGTGATTCTGTGAGTCTAATGAAACACTGAGTGAAGGTTAAGATGGTGTGTATGTCTTTTCTGCATGTGGTCGTATTTAAAGGAATTCGATGACGTTTTGGGGATTTTTCTTCAATTTGAATGTATTCATTTTCTGTTTGTACATTTTCAACCTACCTACCAACCAACCAACCAACCAACCAACCAACCAACTAACCTACCAACCAACCAACCAACCAAACAACCAAACAACCAACCAACCAACCAACCAACCAACCAACCAACCTACCAACCAACCAACCAACCAACCAACCTACCAACCAACCAACCAACCAACCAAACAACCAAACAACCAAACAACCAACCAACAACCAACCAACCAACCAACCAACCAACCAACCAACAACCAAACAACCAACCAACCAACAACCAAACAACCAACCAACCAACAAACCAACCAACCAACCAACAACCAAACAACCAAACAACCAACCAACCAAACAACAACCAACCAACCAACCAACCAACCAACCAACAACCAAACAACCAAACAACCAACCAACCTACCAACCTACCAACAACTAACCAACCAACCAACAACCAAACAACCAACCAACCTACCAACAACCAACCAACCAACAACCAAACAACCTACCAACTAACCTACCAACAACCAACCAACCAACTAACCTACCAACAACCAACCAACCAACCAACCAACCAACCAACCAACAACCAACAACCAACCAACCGAAAACCAACCAACCAACCAACAACCAACAACCAACCAACCGAAAACCAACCAACCAACCAACAACCAAACAACACCTACAATCGACCAACCTACAAACAAACAACCAACATTTGCATTCTTTGTGTAAATGTTCTTCTTTATTGGACAAAGCAAAATATAATTTCCATTGCACATAACATTCACTACTCCGCAGACTTCCTTGAAACACTTGACGTGATATGTTTTTCCCCCTTTTCCCGCTTGGAATTAGAGGACAGGTGGGAAAAGTGACTTTGTCTGTATTGCTTTTCCAAGATTTTTCATTTGACCAGAACTGAGAAGCTGATTGTCTGGACATGGTTTAGTATTTTAACGTCATGACTTTGACATAGTTTCAAACCGGATTACCAGTGCTGTGATCGAACCGCAGGTGAATCTTAGGTTCATTTGTGGACTTTAACATGTGTGGACTAAAAATGAAACAGCATTCTGATTCAACTCACAAAATTTGACCTGTAATTAAGGATTTGGTTTATATGTGTGTTTTTAAATATATCTGTTGTGATATTTGTGTAGCTACATCATTCATGTGTGCTTTTAATTGTTTTACTGTTATTTAGAATAAATACATTTTGATTACAAAGCTGTCTTTTTAATGTTGTACGCTATGAACGATATGCTAGCCTCTTCTGTGACAAGAATTCACGATTCCTTCAACCACTAAATATTAATACGGAAAATTATAATTATATTGATAATTATTAATCAGTGTTCCAAATTGATAGTTTAGTAACTTTATGAGACTGATTTAGGTGAATTGGCTATATTTTTCTCTGTTTTACAGATGGTGCCCCAACGAGCTTTGACTTAGACCAAATCAAGTCATGTCATTTATTATAATTAATCATTATTTATGATAAATAATTCTGATAGCCATCTAACCACACTTTTGAACCGTGAGATCCATACAAGTGTTGCTCAGGTTCATCCTTACATATTTGATATCCTTATTGGAGGAAAAGCATTTATGATAACGCCCTTTTATTTACATATTTGACGCCCTGTTCAAGGTCATCATTTATTCATAAAAGAGGCATCCTTAATTCCCAACAGCAGAACTTTAATAAACTATGCTATGACGGATGTAAACATGTTTTCCTGAGTCACAGAAATGAATCAGATTGAATGCTGTGCCTGTAAAACACACACAGGTTTATGTCTGGAAACAGCCATCTGTACACACAAACACACTTCATGGCACACACTCTGAAGTGAAAATCACATCCCCGTTCTACCGGGAGGGGAAACTGTTGTGTGATTATGATGAACTGGTTAAACTGCAATTACGGCGGCGAGCGATGGGAGAGGAGACGACAGCAGTTTAGACGACAATTTGGGAGGCGGCTGCCGTGGCTGCTGCAGCTGGGGCCTGTTTTAATGCAGTAATTGATAGACTCTGCCAGTCACTAGTGGGTTCAGAATTAAAACTCAAATTATCATCATTAGGGACCCCCCTAATTGCTGCATCAAATGCACATCAGCGTTTTTGTTTTTCATTATAAAATTACACTTGTGTTATCTAATTTCATCAGCTGCATCCACGGCGTCCACTCAGGTCTCGTCAGTGATTTGAGGAGGGTGTTTTTTTTTTTTTCGTCTTATTATTTTTCTTCCCTCGTCAACCTCCTCACACACTCCCACATCATCGAGCAGGCAGTTAATGAACATGTGATAGATGTCTGTCAGATGGGGGGGGCCCCAAAACCACTTTCTGCTGTTGATACACACCATAAACACAATGCAGTCCTGCTGCAGAACACACAAGCTGAGGAGGTTCTCGTTGGGATGACTTATGAATCACGGGGAATGGGAATTTAATGCCTAATAAAGTCCACTCAGTGGTGACGTCTGCTAAATGATCCCCAATTACAGAAGATACAGAATTGTCAATCATGTTTTTGTTTTTAATGTTTTATTCAGAACAACCAACCAACCAACCAACCAACCACCAACCTACCTACCTACCTACCTACAACAACCAACCTACCTACCAACCAACCAACCTACCAACAACCAACCTACCTACCAACAACCAACCAACCTACCAACAACCAACCTACCTACCAACAACCAACCAACCAACCAACCAACCTACCAACAACCAACCAACCAACCTACCAACAACCAACCAACCTACCTACCAACAACCAACCAACCCATCCACCTACCTACCTACCAACCTACCTACCTGCCTACCTACCTACCTACCTACCAACAACCAACCAACCAACCAACCAACCAACCTACCAACCAACCTACCAACCAACCAACCAACCAACCAACCAACCTACCAACCTACCAACCAACCAACCTACCAACAACCAACCTACCAACCGACCAACCAACCAACCAACCAACCAACCAACCAACCTACCAACCAACATTTGCATTTTCTTTGTGTACATTTTCTTGTTTATTGGAAAAAGCAAAATATAATTTTCATAACTTCCTTGAAACACTTGAAGTCATATGTTTTATTCCCTTTTCCCGCTTGGAAATGGTGGGAAAAGTGTCTTTATCTGTACTGCTTTTCCAAGATTTTTTTATTTGAACAGAACTGAGAAGATGCAGTACTTCCAATATGGCCGACATCCGGGTAACTGGCTACAATGCGCTGTGTAAAACACTCATAAAAAGTGCCGGTCAGAGCTGCTCTGATTTCCTTTTTTTAATAAAAGCCTCCTTCAAATAATAGCCTGCCCCTATTATTAGCCGGACACCAAACTGATTTTTTATTAATAGAAGCCCCGGCTACTATTTGAGGAAATACGGTAAAAGCTCCTTGGAAGGCAGCATAAGTAAAACCATGCAGCCTGCAACTAATAAATAAGTTGTTTAAAGTTTTAGCATAATGCAAGTGTGAGTTAGCATGCTGCAGCCTTAGCATGCTGCTGTCACCAACATAGTGTTTAGCTGATGTAGCAGGAGTCTGCAGAGTGTTAGCATGCAGGCTGCTAGCAGTGAACAAAGCATTAGCTTCTGTTTGGGACACCTGGTGGACAGTTTAGCAGAGACACATGGATGGTTTTGTTCTCAGCTAAATTGGCTAACGGGATCATTTCTTAATATCGGTCCTGTGACATTTAGTGTCCTCTGGCAGGTATTCAGCTCTTTTCTCTTTTCTTTGTCTCTCCATGTTTGTTCTTGTTGTGTGTCTCTGTCCTTTTCTTACCTTCTCTCTCTCTCTCTCTGGGTCTGTGGAGAGGCTGGGTGGGTTTGGGGAACAGCTGGGCCCCATCACTTCTCATTGGGGGCCTGGGAGAGACGGAGCTGACAGAGTGATGCACAGAGCCTGTCCTTGCTAATGACTGCGCCATTCTCCATCATTATCACCATCATTAGGAAATTAGGGGGACAGAAGGTATTTACTGTAAACCTGCCACCTCCCAAGGAGAGATAAATAGAAACTGATAAATGTGATCGTGTGACGCTGCCTGTCTATTAACCTTCCCATTTTCCAGCTCCAGCATATGCACATTTAACAATCATTAATATTCTCTAATTGGGCCAGATTTTAGTGAAGGAGGAGAACTCTTAGTGATGAAGAACTGCAGCAACCTGAACACGACACCCATTACTGCTGTCCATCTGGCACCTATGGAAATACACATTTATGTTATAGACAATAAAATAACATTGCAATGCTTTCCCTCGGTCAGCTGCCCCCAAAAATATACACTTCATCTCCCTTACCTGTGTCCTTTTATGCTTCTTTAATTCAGATTTATGCCCCGCCCCAAATCATATGATTCTTTATTTTCTATTTTCTTCTAAATGGGGCCATTATTTAAGGCACTTCCTGGTTTGCCTCAGACCCGGAGGTTGCCGCCTGACTTCAACACACAGCTAATGCTAGTTTAGCAGAATCTAACAACCTCCAAATTTTGCATCTTTTTGGGTAATTTTGCATGTTTTTGGGGTAATTTTGTGACTTTTTTGGTGTTTTTTGGGTAATTTTGCATCTTTTTGGGTAATTTTGCATGTTTTTGGGGTAATTTTGTGACTTTTTTGGTCTTTTTTGGGGTAATTTATCGTCTTTTTTTTGGTAATTTAACATGTTTTTTGGGGTCTGATAGGTGAGTAAAGCTTCATTTCTAATAGTTTCGTCCACTTAGACTGTTGAAGACATTCATTTCAATGGGTCGTTGGTTCAACGGTTCAATGTTTCCTACAGGCAACATTCAGACAAGAAACCGGTTAAAAAAAATCTATTCCTACTGATTAATTTAGCATGTCTTTTGGTAATTTTGCATGTTTTTTGGGTCATTTTGTGACTTTTGGGGAAAATTTTGCATCTTATTTGGTAATTTTATATGTTTTCTGGGTCAGATTTTAGTGAAGGAGGAGAACTCTTAGTGATGAAGAACTGCAGCAACCTGAACACGACACCCATTACTGCTGTCCATCTGGCACCTATGGACATACACATTTATGTTATAGACAATAAAATAACATTGCAATGCTTTCCCTCGGTCAACTGCCCCCAAAAATATACACTTCATCTCCCTTACCTGTGTCCTTTTATGCTTCTTTAATTCAGATTTATGCCCCGCCCCAAATCATACGATTCTTTATCTTCTATTTTCTTCTAAATGGAGCCATTATTTAAGGCACTTCCTGGTTTGCCTCAGACCCGGAGGTTGCCGCCTGACTTCAACACACAGCTAATGCTAGTTTAGCAGAATCTAACAACCTCCAAATTTTGCATCTTTTTGGGTAATTTTGCATGTTTTTGGGGTAATTTTGTGACTTTTTTGGTGTTTTTGGGGTAATTTTGCATCTTTTTGGGCAATTTTGCATGTTTTTGGGGTAATTTTGTGACTTTTTTGGTCTTTTTTGGGGTAATTTATCGTCTTTTTTTTGGTAATTTAACATGTTTTTTGGGGTCTGATAGGTGAGTAAAGCTTCATTTCTAATAGTTTCGTCCACTTAGACTGTTGAAGACATTCATTTCAATGGGTCGTTGGTTCAACGGTTCAATGTTTCCTACAGGCAACATTCAGACAAGAAACCGATTTAAAAAATCTATTCCTACTGATTAATTTAGCATGTCTTTTGGTAATTTTGCATGTTTTTTGGGTCATTTTGTGACTTTTGGGGAAAATTTTGCATCTTATTTGGTAATTTTATATGTTTTCTGGGTCAGATTTTAGTGAAGGAGGAGAACTCTTAGTGATGAAGAACTGCAGCAACCTGAACACGACACCCATTACTGCTGTCCATCTGGCACCTATGGACATACACATTTATGTTATAGACAATAAAATAACAATGCAATGCTTTCCCTCGGTCAACTGCTCCCAAAAATATACACTTCATCTCCCTTACCTGTGTCCTTTTATGCTTCTTTAATTCAGATTTATGACACAGGGAAGGTCAAACATCACATTTACTCTCTGAGATCGTTTCGGTTTGAGGAAAGAGGAAATGCATGAAGTTAGCAAAGAACAGAAACAATAATAAACGTATAAATAATCACATTTCTTTATGTTGTGTCGGTGCTAAACGTCCGTTCCTGCGCTGAGAGCTTTTATCACCTCATACCTGGACCGGCGGCTGCAGGTTTCTGTTACATCTCACCAGTTTAGCTCCACTCGGTGACAGACTAGATGCTAATTTCCATCTTGCTAACTGCTTGGCAGCGCTGCCGAGGCTGATTGTTCAGTGTTTGACTGCGTTACAGCTGGATAACAGCAGGTCAGGACTGCTGTGAAGGGCACACACACACACACACACACACACCAACAAAACAACACACATGCAGCAGCACTTGTCAGTCTGAGGGAAGATCAGCTGGCTCAGCATATACGAACAATATGTATGTTCTATGTGGAGGCTTACTGTCACACACACACACACACACACACACACACACAGACACACACACTCAGAATGAGCTGGGGGCAAGGAGACTGTGTGGATGGAGGATAAAGTAGCTTTCACTCTGGTTTAGCTTTAGCTCCAGACTGACGTGTAACCTTGTTCCTGTGTTTAACTGGTGTCTCTTTGCTTCATGTTCTGTCTGATTTGACTGATTTTACTAGACATTACTTTTTTTTTTACAATCGACAGGATCAAGTCTCTTTTCGTCCTTTCAAAATAAAAGCATGCGTTATCAAAACAGGCTTTTGCGCAATACTGTGCAAACCTACCTACCTACCTACCTACCACCAACCCACCTACCAACAACCAACCAACCAACCAACCTACCTACCAACAACCAACCAACCAACCAACTAACCAACCAACCACCCAACCAACCAACCAACCAACCAACCTACCAACAACCAACCAACCTACCTACCAACAACCAACCAACCAACCAACAACCAACCAACCAACCAACAACCAACCAACCAACCAACCAACAACCAACCAACCAACCAACCAACCAACCAACCAACAACCAACCAACCTACCGACCTACCACCAACCTACCACCAACCAACCAACCAACCAACAACCAACCAACCAACCAACCAACCAACCAACCAACCAACCTACCAACCAACATTTGCATTTTCTTTGTGTAAATTTTCTTGTTTATTGGAAAAAGCAAAATATAATTTCCATAACGTCCTTGAAATACTTGAAGTCATATGTTTTATTCCCTTTTCCCGCTTGGAAATGGTGGGAAAAGTGTCTTTATCTGGACTGCTTTTCCAAGATTTTTCATTTGAACAGAACTGAGAAGATGCAGTACTTCCAATATGGCCGACATCCGGGCAATACTGTGCAAACAAAGGGGTTAATGGATTAATTGATCGTTAACGGTATAGACCAGGGGTGTCAAACTCAAATACACAATGGGCCAAAATTTAAAACTTGAATAAAATCGTGGGCCAACATTGAACAAATAAACCTTTTAATATATACTAAACATGTTTTGCTTTAACATTAAATATGGAACCAGCAACGCTTATAAACATGCAATATATAACATTAATTTCTTAAATAAAAATTAAATATAAATCGTACGCCTCTTTTCTATTTGCATCCTTCTGATTTAAATATCAAAATAAACTTTTTCAACAGGTTAATATGGTTTGCCTCAGACCTGGAGGTTGCCGCCTGACTTCAACACACAGCTCATGCTAGCAGAATCTGACAACCTCCAAATTGTGCATCTGTTTTGGTAATTTCATATGTTTTTTTGGGTCATTTTGTGACTTTTTTGGTGTTTTTTGGGTAATTTAGCGTCTTTTTTGGTAATATAACATGTTTTTTTGGGTATGATAGGTGAGTTAACCTTAATTTCTGTTGAAGACATTCATTTCAATGGGTCGTTGGTTCAACGGTTCAATGTTTCCTACAGGCAACATTCAGACAAGAAACCGATTTAAAAAAATCTATTCCTACTGATTAATTTCGCATCTCTTTTGGAAATTTTGCATGTTTTTTGGGTTCATTTTGTGACTTTTTTTTGGTGTTTTTTGGGTAATTTTGCATGTTATTGGGTTCATTTTGTGACTTTTTGGGAAAATTTTGCATCTTATTTGGTAATTTTATATGTTTTTTGGGTCATTTTGTGACCTTTTTTTGGTGTTTATTGGGTAATTTTGCATGTTTTTGAGGTAATTTTGTGACTTCTTTGGTCTTCTTTGGTAATTTAACATGTTTTTTGAGGGTCTGATAGGTGAGTAAAGCTTCATTTCTGATAGTTTCATCCACTTAGACTGTTGAAGACATTCATTTCAATGGGTCGTTGGTTCAACGGTTCAATGTTTCCTACAGGCAACATTCAGACAAGAAACCGGTTAAAAAAAGTTCCTTTTATAATGTTTTTAAATGTAAAATGTTATGTGTTGTTCCCTGTTGAAGCTACTGAATCTGTTACACATGTTTATTAAATAAATGATGTTAAAATTCATTTTAAAAACTTTCTTTTTCACTTGTGCACCGTTATGGGACAATGTTGTCTACAGACAACAAACCCCAACAACATAACAAAAGAAGAATTATAAAATCTCTTCAGATGTTTATTTAGTCTATTTTAAGACAATAAACTAACCGGCATCATGAAGCGTACCATCGAGGGTTCAGTAAAAGGAAGCAGCTCCGTCTGATTTATTCCAGTGACGTGTGTTTAAATCTACACCTTCATTCCTGACGTAGACGAACGCTGCAATTACTAGAATTAAAAAAACTCAACTTGACAGCGTGAGACACGTTCATCTCTCGTTAGAAGCAGAAATCATCTCCGATTATTGGTGCAAACTGTGGTGCTGCAGCCAGACACGCTGCAGACTTCAACTTTATTTGTCAGCTCAGCCGAATAATGTGCTTATGTCCTTATCTGGATACGCCTCAAATTGTATTTTGTTAACAAACATGAAAAATAGCAGGCATCAGATTGCAGCCATTCATTCACACACACACACACACACACACAGACACACACCCTTGAGACGTGTCCTCTCAGCTGATATTGCCTTCCATCCCAGCGGATCTATGTGCAGATTGAGGATCGGGACGGGGCCATTTTCTAAATGCTATATTCACCCATCATGTGCTAAAAACATAGTCTGTCATAAAACTGATTATTTTTTTTGCTGTTAATGTGCATTGTGGGGGAAAAAAAAGGGAGGTGAGGCAGCGGCGGGATGGAGGGTCTGAGTGGGGGGTGATAGGGAGAACCTTGATTAAAGAAAGATGCATGCGCCTCTATGAATCAGAAAATATAAATCAGGAGTCGGCGTGGCGGCGCTGGATGTGTGCAGGCGGCGAGTAAACAGCCCATTAACGTTACTGAGCATCATCACGCTCCAAAGTGTCTCCCTTCTCTCTCTTTTGGTAGGAAGCTTTTCTTTGCTGCGTCTCCTGATCCCTTAATGCTTCAGCACACTGACTTTCTGCTTGACTTCTATAAATATGTTGCGTTTCCTCGGGGAGACGGCCAACGTGTTTGTCGGCGTGCTAAATAACTGACAGACTGTGGCGTGAGTTCCTCTGTGTTGGGTGTCTCTACGGCGCCTCGTCTCCTTCAACATGATTCACCAGAGCAATAATGGGTCACTTAGGCACGCTCTGCTTTCTGCTTTGGCCCTCATCATCATCATCATCATCATCATCATCATCACGCATGGACTCTGGGTCGGGCAGCAAAGGTCCGTTTCAGCAGCTGGACGGCAGCAGATTCACGTCTCCGAACAGAGAAGCGAGAGGAAGACGAGTGGCAGAAACATGGAGGAACGAGGCGGCAGGACGACTCGTCTCTGCTGCTTGTCTCGTCTCGTACGTGTCGTCCTGCTGATTCTTACAGGGCCGTGAACAAAACAAGACACAATATCACCAAAAAAAGACACAAAATGACCAAAACAAGGCACAAAATGACCAAAACAAGACACAAAATGAATAAAAATGACCAAAAAAAGACACAAAATGACTAAAAATGACACAAAATGACTAAAAAAAAGACACAAAATGACTAAAAAAAGACACAAAATGACCAAAAAAAAGACACAAAAATACACAAAAATACACATAATGACTAAAAAAAGACACAAAAAGACACAAAATGACACAAAATGACACAAAATGACACAAAATGACTACAGTCGAAGCGAGCGGGAGACGTGTGGCAGTAACCGGGGGAACGTGGCGAGCACGGTGGCGAGCACGATGGCAAGCACGATGGTGAGCGCGGCGTGGCGAACGCGGCGTGACGAACGCGGCGTGACGAACGCGGTGGCGAACGCGGTGGCGAGCACAGTGGCGAGCACGGTGGCGAACGCGGTGGCGAACGCGGTGGCGAGCACGGTGGCAAACGCGGTGGAGAGCACGGTGGCATACGCGGCGTGGCGAGCGCAGTGGCGAACGCGGTGGGTAATGCGGTGGCGAGCGCGGTGGCGAGCGCGGTGGCGTCTGGGCCTTGTCTCGTCTCGTCTGGTCCGTGTCGTCCTTCCTGTTTCTTACAGGCAGCAGCTGAGCCAGCCTCTCTCAGTGGGTCCTTCTCCCGCTCCACTCGGCCTGGCGTCCGCCTGGCGTCCTCCTGGCGTCCGTCCGGCGCCCCGGGCTGAGGGTCTGACGTCTCCAGAGGTGTTCGGTCACTCAGCATCTTGTTTCTCCTCTGACAGTCGGAGTCGTCAGACTAGAGAGGAGAGCCTCTTTCACACAAGTCACTGATCTCCTGCTGGAGGTGCCACATCTCAAGGTGTTTACAGGAGATCAGCCCAGGTGTCAATCACACTCTGACCCCCCCCCCCCCCCCCCCCCCCCCTCCTCGTATCACACCACTCCTCACACCTGACGGGCTCCGGGGGGAGGAGGGGGGAGGGGGGGGAGGGGGGGGGTTGACGGAGGGGAAGGGCATGGTGGTGACAGCTCCACGGTGTCAGCGCTCACATCGCCCAAAACCACAAAACTTCACGGATCATTTTATATTTTCTTGGCTGCAGAGTGACACGAGTCCTCCACCACCTCCTCCTCCTCCTCCTCCTCCACCACCTCCTCCGCCCCGGAGGTAAAACTAGAAGCTGATCCACTTGTCATTTTGCACCGAGTCAGTCTCACCACACCCTGAAGGAGTCGGTGCTGGTTGGGCCTGTCAGCCTGAGAGTTACTGAGGTTTAGAGAAAAGGTCAGTGGTGAAGTGAGTCGGCACTGTTAGTGGAGGAGACGAGGCACTAGGAGACGAGTCACTAGGAGACGAGTCACTAGGAGACGAGTCACTAGGAGACGGACGAGTCACTAGGAGACGGACGAGTCATTAGGCTGCTGCTGCTCTACACCACCCGTCTGTCTCTTTATAGCAGGAAAAATATGTTTAAAAATCACATTTTACTGCTTTTATCAGCCGTCAGACATTATGAGTAGATGTCAGATGCAAAAAATACATTTTGTTGTAATTATTTAATATCAAAGTCTGAGTTTTCTGTAATTTTCCATGGGGAAAATATAATTTTAAATCACATTTTACTTCTTTTATCAGCCGTTTGATATTAAATAATTTCAACAAAATGTATTTTTTGCACCAAAAGAATTTTTGTGCAATTTTCCATGAAAAATATTTTAAATATCATGTTTTACTACTTTTATCAGCCACCAGACATTATGAGTAGATGTTCGATGCAAAAAAATATATTTTGTTGAAATGATAAAATATCAAAATCTGAGTTTTTGTGCAATTTTCCATAGAAAAAATATTTTTAAAAATCAGGTTTTACTTATTTTATCAGCCATCAGACATAATGAGTAGATGTCAGATGCAAAGAAATACATTGCAAAAAAACTCAGACTTACATATGAAATAATTGCAACAAAATGTATTTTTTGTACCAAACTCTACTCATAATGTCTAAATCTGAGTTTTTGTGCAATTTTCCATAGAAAAAATATTTTAAATATCAGGTTTTACTACTTTTATCAGCCGTCAGACATTATGAGTAGATGTCAGATGCAAAAAATACATTTTGTCGTAATTATTTAATATCAAAGTCTGAGTTTTTGTGCATTTTTCGAAGGAAAAATATTTTTAAAAATCATATTTTACTTCTTCTATCACCTGTTAGACATTATGAGTACATTTTGGTGCAAAAAAAAATAATTTGTTGCAATAATTAAATATCAAAGTCTGAATTTTTTTTGCATTTTTCCATGGAAAAATATTTTTAAAAATCACGTTTTACTTCTTTTATCAGCCGTTAGACAATATGAGTAGACGTTTAATGCAAAAAAAATAATTTGTTCCAATAATTAAATAAAAAAGTCTGAGTTATTGTGCAATTTTTCATGGAAAAAATCTTTTAAAAATCAGGTTTTACTTATTTTTTTCAGCCATCAGACATTATGAGTAGATGTCAGATGCAAAGACAAACATTTTGTTCCAATTATTTAATATCAAAGTCGGAGTTTTTGTGCAATTTTCCATGTAAAATACTTTTTAAAATCAGTTTTACTTATTTTATAAGCTGTTAGACATTATGAGTAGATGTTTAATGCAAAAAAATTCATTTGCTCCAATAATTAAATAAAAAAGTCTGAGTTTTTGTGCAATTTCCCAAAGAAAAAATATGTTAAAAATCCGGTTTTACTTTTTTCAGCTGTTAGACATTATGAGAAGTTGTTTGATGCAAAAAAAAAACCCACATTTGTTGCAATAATGAAATATCAGAATCTTAATTTCTGTGCATTTCTTCATGTTATATAATGAAAGAAACTATTTGAATTGGATCTGATGCAGGTTGACTTGATGAAATGCTTCCAGTTTTTACCTTTTACTGCCTTTTTCTCTCGACTTTATTCCCCTCAGCCTCTGACTCACCAAGTGATATGATCCACTTTGCTGATATTAAATAATAAAAAAAAATGTATTTTTTGCACCAAAATAAT